>NC_065534.1:28249332-28553221 GCF_932294415.1 Quercus robur | reverse complement strand
TCAAAATTAAAAAAAAAAAAAAAAAAAAAAAAAAAAAAAAAAAAAAAACTACCTTTATGGGAATGTGCAGTTACGAAGGATGTATGGGCAGGGTGTCTGGTTAGGTTACAAAAAAGCTATCAAGGCCAACAAGGCGTGCATTAATTATTTCACAAATTGCTTGCCCATCTGACCACAACCGAGTTTGAATTTTTCCTAGTTCAAGCTTGATTAATATGGAACCAAAGGAACGCAGTAGTAGATGGGGGAAAAGTTAAGGACCCAAAGTGGCTAAACAAAAGGGCATGGGATTATCTGAGTGAGTTCCAATAGTCCCAAGAACAGTTGGATATCCCAGTGCGAAGCGTAGGTGTAAGCACATGGCAAACTCCTCTAGACCCAATTTTCAGGTTAAATTTCGATGTCGTAATTTTTTCAGACCTGAACTATTTAGGGGTTGGGGCAATAATTCGTAATGGGAAGGGAGAGGTAATGGCAGCTATGTCTACAAAAGGCCCACCTGTTGGTGACAACAAAGAGGCAGAAATTTTAGCATGTAGAAGGGTGACAAAGTTTGTTATTGATGCAAGTTTTACAGACTTGGTCATTGAGGGGGATAATGCAGCTGTCATGTCTTCAATCTCATCACCAGGTGTTGATTAGTCTTGGCTTGGGCACATAATTCAAGACATCCAATGGCTTGCTCAAAGACTTAGATGGGTATGTTTTATCCATGTTAATCGAGGTGCTAACTCTGTGGCACATTCATTAGCTAGATAGAAAAATGTAGTTGAGGATATGGTTTGGTTGGAGGATACCCCCCACCAGCTATAGAAGCATTGTATTATGATTCCTTGTAGTTGAATGAATAAAAGATAAGGTCGTTTTCAAAAATTTAAAAAAAAAAAAAAAAAACCTACCTTGAAATGCCTTTTGAGACACAAATTTTAAGATAAGATATTTGCTATACAAAGTAGATCTAAATGTGCCTTTCTTCTTATTCTAAACAAAAAATTTCCCATGTTGGTTCAATGTTAAGAACCCAACTTGTGAGCCTGAATTGATTCCATTGAAACCATAGAAATTGTCACCCTCTATTAGTAAGCTCACAGACCTACTAGAGTTAATAATTGGTGTGGATGAGTTTGTTTGTGTAGAAGAAGTCTAGAGTTCAAATCCTAATGCTACTTTATTTTTTATTTTAATGGGTTTAGATTGTGGTGACATATTTGTGATTGCTTCATTATTGTGGTTGCAAACTATTATTATTGTTTGATTTTGTATACAAGTGAGAGTCAATCCACTAATTAGAACACTTAAGAGTCAAAATCGGTTTTTTCAACTGTCACCACTAATATATGTATTGGTTAAGTATCATTGATAGTATTAATAACATTTAAATTATTTACATCGCAATGACTGTTTTAATCTAATATTAAGGATAAGAAAGAAACAATAAAGTTTATAGAATACATATGGCTTTTGTTAGATTATTAATATTAGAGGAAAGACCTTGATGCGGTGGCCACTCCACAAGTATAAATGCTTGTAGGGTGTGGGAGGCAAGGGCCGGGGTTCGAGTTTCTAGGAGGGAGCTTCACACACATATACACTTAGATTAGGTTAGATTAGAAATTCTATCTTGTATCAAAAAAGTTAATAATCAATAAATTTTCAACACGAGGTTGTATCATGTGGCACAATTCTTTTATATTTTTTTTATGAACAAAGAAATGGGTAGGGTGTGAACTAACATAAAAGAAATAATTTTTAGTTGCAATTATAATAATAAATTTAGAATATGACATTCTTCCTCATATTTTGTTGCTTCAATAACAATTGACACAAAAGCCATAAAAATTAAATATTTGTGAATTTACTAAAATTAATCTTAACCGTTTAAATGTTCTAACTCCTTATGTGATTAGAAAAATTACTAATAAAATAAATATGTTTATTTTATTATATTAATTATTTGAAGCATAATGAAATTTTAATATCATTTTTCTAAGATTTATATGTGAAACAATTGATTTTTTCTTTTTTCTTTTTTGTGTGAGAAAAAATTAATTTGAAATATGGTATGCTTGATCAAATTTAGTTGTTTTTGCAACAATTGAAACAATGTCCAACAAAAAGGGAAAAAAAAATAGTAACACACAACAAAAAAGTGTAAAAAAAAAATAAAAATTTAAGGATATTTTTGTTTTTAGTAGGCATGAAACATGCATATTTATATTAACTACTATATCATGCAATTTTCAATTCGTAAAAACACACACTTTTTTACAAGGAAAATTATTGAATTTATTTATTTATATATCGATAGTTAGGGGTGAGGATTTAACCCTCGATTTCTATGTTGGAGACACAATAAGGTATCAATTAGTTAAACTATAAGATTCTTGGCGAAAATTAAAACACCATTCAGTGACAAAAATATTTCATCACTAAAAACACTTTAGTTTATTAAATCATATTTAGTGACAAATAATTTCATCTCTAAAACTATTTTCGGGTACATATAGTGACGAAAAGTTCGTTACTAAAACTATTTTTAAGAAAATCGCACATATAGCGATGAAAATTTTCATCACTAAAACCATTTCTTACAAAATTTTGTTACATTTAGCGACGAAATATTTCGTCACTAAAACAATTTTTGTTGCTATATTTTCTGTTTTTATTTTTTTTATGGCTTTGATATTAACCTGTAACCTGTCATTACATTATTAAAACCTCACATTTGAATGATACATTTATTTCAACAACACATTTATGAAAAAAGATCCATACATTCCACAAGTAAAAAATAAAACAAGTATCCAATTCAAACTCCTTCCATACGATAATTGTTTGCAACATATACAATAACTCAAGATGTTTTATAACAATGCAAAAAGTGTAGCATAATATAATTAGAACTAACGGAAGATGTCCTTATATGTCTTCAAGTAATCCCAAAAGTAAATCTCCTAAAAGCCACCAATAAGAAATCTGCACAAATATAAAAACAATACTACATTAAAATCGTAAAGTAAAAACATTAACTATGTTATAAAAAATTCTAAACATCACAACAACCCACCATAAAACCAATCACAAACATCACAAGTATAGAGTGTTTACAAGTGTAAAGTTGTGATTTACAAATTTGTATTTTGTTGGCTTTTATTCCGTGCCAAATTTTGAAAGTTCAAATATGTGTATAAACACCCTTGAACGTTTAGACCCCCAATATACAAATTCACCAATTCAAGCTTTATGTCAAACAACTAGTGTGCGGAAAATGAACATAAGCTATAATATAGAATTGGAAAAACTATCTAAGCCAAATTAAAATCACAACCACAGCAAAAAATAAAAGGCAAAGATAAAGGGAAGAGAGATGCAAACACAAGAACAACACACGATGTGTTATCGAAGAGGAAACCGAAGCCCTCGGCGTAAAACCTCTCCGCCGCCCTCCAAGCGGTCAATAATCCACTAGAAAATGTAGTTGGGATACATGAACAGCAATAGACCCTCCAAGCCTATTCTACCCGATGTACCTAAGCCCTCCAAGCTTCTTGCTCCAACGAGGTTGTGCCAAACCTTTTTCTTTTCTAGCTTACCGGATTCCGCTATAATCCATAGCATCCGCCATCCTTGGCATCTTCCAATGCTTCCCAAAGCTCCAAAAACACTCAACACTCTAAATGGTTGTGGGTAGTGTTTGGATAGAAATCTCCTCTCAATAGGTATGACAATGAGAGAGGGAATGAGAAGAGACTACAAAGATTTCTCTCTAAGAATGAGTAGCTCTCTCTAATTGGGTGAGTGTTTTGAAGAAACCTCTCTTAGGGTTTTTCTTTCTGAATAGCTACATATATTTTGTGGGAATGAGGGGTATTTATACTAGTGTGAGAATGGAATGCGAAGAGTTAGTTTTTCCAAAACAGGGTTGGCTAGCGACTTGACCTCGCGACTTAACTGAGTCGCGAGTTCAAGCCGCGAGCTAGCTAAAAGGCCAGTCTAGATTTTTGTCCTGTAGTGCTCCAGCTGGCATGACTGTTCAGCTCCCCTGCATGCTCTGCGCGTGTGCAACTTTTGGCAGCTTGCAAGCCGCGAGCTTCCCGCGAGTCCTAGCCGCGAGTCTTTGCTTCACTGCACTGTCTTGAGCATTTCTTCACACTCTCTCACACACTACCCTTACATGATTCCCACCTAAATACAGGGTTTCTAAGTGTTGAATTACAAGCAAATTTGTCACGGAATAAAGCTAACACATGGTTGATTAAATTTAACCTTGCAATCTCCCCCTTTGGCTATTCCGTGACAAAACACCCTAAAACAAACTCTAGACTTAAACGTGAGTTTGGGAACAATGGCAAAACTCACTCACAACTAAATCTAGAAGCTGTGAAGCTCTTGAATCATATGAACATGAAACTCCTGAAACACAACAATACACTATGATCATTGTATGCAGAAAAGCATGAAATGCATATGAAGCAGGCATAATGTGATCAAGCAAAGATGGAGTTAAGAAACAAACCATGGCTTGATCAAACAAGTAATCACTACAAGATAGTGACCACAATGCTCATTCACACTTGGAATGAACACTTGAACATATAAGCTAACAAGAACAATGCAAGTTACTTGTATGCCCAACACTCAACCAATGCATAATACACTAAGTATATGCATCTAGGAACAATCCTACAAGGGCACAAGAGTGATAGTACTTAACAAGAAAATGCATGACATTTAGATAGAAGCACTGATTTAACAAAGCATAAAGGCTGCATAAAGCATGGTACAAACCATAAAGCCTACAGATAATGAAAACAAACCCTAAAAGCTTACAAAAGCAATATGGGTACAAACCACAAAATACTGAATAAAAACTTAAACAATATAAGTTAAAAGTGCTTAAAATTTCTCCCCTTCAGAATGATGAGAAGTTGTGATGCACTTGGAACATATATACTTATAGCCTGAAACACTTGCACAAAACACATTAGACTCTCAAGGTAAAGCAAGTAATAAAAGGACAAGTATAATATAACAAGTAAATTGCGATCAAGTAAACATGATGTGAAACATGTGAGTAACTTGATCATACACCAAAACAGTCATATAGAAATGACTACAATGATCACATAGCAAAGCAAATGATCATCCGAACATGCATTCAATGGAGCACAATAACATAGGGATATATGCATGTCCAAAACAAAAACATGATGCGATGAGAACCACAAAACATAACTCAAAGCACCATAAAGCCAACAAGAAAACAAACAGAACAAAGTTTTCTTATTACCTCAATGTCTTCTCTCCCTTGGTATATGCATCTCCCCTATGGAATATCTCTCCCCCTACAAATGTGCATGAGAAATAGAATTTCTCCCCTTAAGGATGTGCACAAGAGTTATATAGAAATGACAAAACACTCCAGTATACTCTCTAGAGTATACTCTCCCCCTTTTTGTCAGGAATAGACAAAGGGTCAAGGAGAAAAGAGGGCAAGAGATGAAGGAACAAACAATGATAATGATGCATGAGGGATGTGAGATGAATGAGAAAATGAAGCTCAAATTAAAGACAAAGTAAAATGCTACAGAGCATAAGGTAGACATGACATGCTAGGATGAATAAGCAAGGTCTAGACTGAAAGTTCAAAAACGTGTACAAAAACACTTTTGAACGTTTAGACCCCCAAAAACCAACTTAACCAACACAAGCAATATGTCAAACAACTAGTGTGCGGAAACTTAACATATGCTATAATATGAAATTGGTTAAACAACTATCTAAGCCATAACAAAATAAAACCACAGCAGATAATGTAAAGGTAGAGATAGAGAGGAAGGAAGATGCAAACACAAAGACAACACGCGATGTGTTATCGAAGAGGAAACCGAAGACCTCGGCGAAAAACCTCTCCGCCGCCCTCCAAGCGGTAATCAATCCACTAGAAAATACAGTTGGGATACAAGGACAGCAATAGACCCTCCAAGCCTAATCTACCCAGTGCACCTAAGCCCTCCAAGCTTCTTGCTCCAACGAGGTTGCGCCGAACCTTTTTCTTTTCTAGTTTCCCGGATTTCGCTACTAAACCATAGCATCAACCAATGAAGATTGGCTCCTTGCTAACTGCTTCCCAGAACTCCAAACGACTGTCTCACAGAGATGATAATGGTGAGAACCAGGTTTGGTATAATGCCTCTCAAGGATTTCACAATGGAGAGGAAGAAAGTGAGGGAATTTGATGAGACTCTAAGGTAGGGATTGTGTGTGAAACAATCTTGTTTTTCTTTAGGGTTTCTCTCTCAAAATTCTCTCTGGAAGCTCTCTTTCAATCGTGGGTTAAAAGGGTATTTATACTGGAGTGAAGAGGAATGTGAAACGTCAGGTTTTTCCAAAACAGGGGTGGCTCGCGGCTTGACCAAGTCGCGAGATCCAGTCGCGAGTTAACCGTATGGCTAGTTGTCCTGTTTTGTCCTGTAGTGCTCCAGCTAGCATGACTGTTCATCTTCCAGCATACTTGGCACGTGTGCATCTTCTGGCGACTTGCAGCCGCGAGTCCACCCGCGAGTCCCAGCCGCGACACTCTGTTTTCTTGCACACTCTTGAGCAAACTTCACTCTATCTCACTCACTACCCTTACAACAATCCCACCTAAATACAGGGTTACTAAATGCTGAATTACAAGCAAATTTGGCACGGAATAAAGCCAATTAGATGGTTGAATAAATTCAACCTTACATAGACCAATGCATGACAAGGGTAGCAAAGGTGTGTGCAAGAGGTGGCTGTGTGCAATGCAAGACTAATGCATGAAAAATGCACATGTGAGGTAAGGTGTGTTAAATACACAACCAATGAACCAAACATGTTCCTAATGAGAAAACATGAGAAACCCTAAAGTTTGGTACTTATCGGAGTCCAAACAAGCGAGAAAATGTCTAAGAGGCATTTTATCAAACACCTAGCATGCACACTATGAACAATAATGTGAAACAATGCATGAACATCATGAAATCCACCCTTAATACATGTTCTTTCTGCCACAAGGGGCCAACATCCAATGTAAATCAGCAAAAGAAACCAATCCCAAGAAGAAATTTGACAAAAAATAAGTTTTCCCAACCCCTATGATAAAAATCCCAACCAAGAGCACAAAACTTTCCAAAACATAATCCAAGGATCAAAATTAATGAAAAGAATTTATAATTACCTTAGAAATGTTAATGGAATGAAAAACCATTCAAATTGGTTGGGTTTTGATGTAAAAATATTGAAAAAAGGGTTTTAGAGAGGATGGGAGAGGTTTAAAACAATTTTCCCACAAAAAGCCCTTTAAAAAGTTATTTCTGGGCATTTCGCGACTGGGCGAGTTGCGAGGTTCAGTCGCGAAAATTTTTGCGAGTCGCGAGGTTTAGTCGCGAAAATTTTCGCGAGTCGCGAGTGAGTCGCGAGCAAGCCGCGAGTGAGTCGCCAAAAGCTTCTGGATGAACTCGCGATTGGGGTTTCGCGACTGGCGAGTCGCCAGCTGAGCCGCGAAAAACTCTGACACCTGTTTTTCAATACAGAACATGGTTAAACAATGAAAAAAAAAGTAAACACTAAACATGAACACAAAGAGTGATAAAAATTACTTCCAAAAACATATAAAATGATCAAAAATCTTTTTGGATTGAACCACATATGATTGATCACACACACACATCACATTTAGACAAGTACAATCTAACAAATGAATAAGACATTCATTGAACATTAGGCATGTGTGTTGTGTGTGTGTATCAAATGTGGAATAGTCATTAGTCTAGAGTGAAGCTTCAATGATCAATTCAATCAAGTCATACACAACTAGTACTAAGTCAAGTGGTCTATCTCAATTATAGAAATGAACATATATGACCTCCCACAAGAAAATGATTGCATAAGATTGAAGCTTTTCATTTGGCTTCTTTACAATTCACAACATTTGATCATTTTGAATCAAAACATCTCATTTTGAGATCGATGCCTGAAATTTGTGATATTTCAATTTGATGAACAAGCCTTTAGCTTTTTGGGCATCATACATTTTCATATAAGTCGCTTTCCCTTTTTCCTAGTCGAATACTAGTATGTGCGACAGCTTTTGCAGCTCATTATCTCTTTTTATTTTGAGATTTACATTTATAGAGCTCTTTAAGCAATAAAAATAAAAGAGTGGGAAGAGATATAAGCACAAATCTACGCATGTATCAAAACCAATATGACTATTGACTAACCATTCATGACAAGCTTGAAGATCGATTTACAACAATCACACAAAGATGTCAAGATTTTTCCCACAAAGATATAAGTGCAAAAATAACAAGCTAAGCTCGTAAATGCACAAAGCCATTTGTACAAAGGTACAAGGCCAAACTCACATGTGATATGTGCTCAAACAAATACGATCAAACTTTTTTGAATTTTTCACTTTTTATGTGGTTTGGATTTTTACTCACACAAAACAAAAACATAAAAGTAAGATAAAAAACGAAACAATGCATACAAATAAATGCAAGATGCACAAAATGCATGAAGATATGATATTTAATGCATGAAGGGTCCTACAAAGATCGAAAGAATTAGATCAAGGACCAAAAGAGCAAAAGCTTAACCATAGGAACCCTTCCTCATCCAAACGGAATGATTGTTTGGAATGAGTGTCTCAAGAGAAGTGAGACGAGGGTTGGAAGAATAAGAGCCGGAGATGCACATAGTCAAGGAGTTAAGAGCATTAAACATTTTCTTTAACAACATGCTATTTTCACTCAAAACCGGTTTACTCTTTTTAGCACAACTTCCAAAAAGCTCGAGTTTTTCTTTTCTTTTGATTCTTTTAAGAGCTTGAAACTTAGAGCAATGAGGTCTTAGATGACCAAAGGCACCACAATGGTGACAAACAATGTATTTAGGTCCATTAGGCTTTTTGGGAAGGGATTTAGCAACATGGTTTTGTTCCCTCTTCAACTTATGACATTGAGGTCTTATATGACCAATCACACCGCAATTGTGGCAAGTAAGAACAAACTTAGATCCATTCAAAACCTTAGGTTGAGACCTAAACGAAGGCTTTGACTTAACAGCCTTTCTCTCCACCTTTTGATTTCTTTTATGTGGAGGAATATACATCGATTTGTCCTTTAAGGTAGAACACACACTAGGCACAAAATCGGGTACCACAACATGATTGCAACAAATATTTTCATCATTTTCCACAATAGGTTCAGCAATCAAACAATTGGCATGCATCTTAAGAGATTCATTTTCACATTTAAGATCATCAACAAGTTTGTTAGACAAAACAAATTTAGCATCCAAGTCCATATTCAAACATTCAAACTCTTTCAGCTTTTCAAGAGAAATTTCAGCAAGTTTTTTATATTTCTCAATGAATTTGTTGGATTCATTGAGCTTAGCAATCAAATCATCACTTTCACAAAATAACTTGCTTGAATTCTTTTGAAACTTCTTAGCATTTTTCTTTAAGAGTTAGTCAACAACACCCATAGATTCAAATAACATGTCATCACACTTATGAGGATTAACACTCATAGAGGCATTTTCACAAACACGTGACATGTTACATTCATTACCAACCAAATCATGCAAAGAGGCATACAAAGCACAATCCATGGCAAATAAACACAAGGGGTCAAGGATCACACATATATTGGGGGTCTAAACGTTCAAGGGTGTTTATACACATATTTGAATTTTCAAATTTGATTGTAATTAAATTCAATTTTGTGTACCCTGTATTTGTTGTGGGATGTGATTGTAAGGATTATGTGTTAGAGAAAGAGAGAGTGTGAAGACTCAAGCAAGTAAAGCCAGAAGACTTCTCATGGGTGTCTCACGACTAAGCTTCTGGTGAAGTGAAGCATGTGCCTTGCAGGTGAAGTGAAGCATGTGCCTTGCACATGACTGGAATGCAAAGAGTCTGTACAGATGGAGACAGTTATGTCTCGCGAGTATCTCGCGGGTAAGACCTTCCCGCGAGACATCAGCGAGACATTCTATTCTGCCAGTCCGTACTGTCTGATACACACTTTCTATACCCTCACTATATATACCCATATTACCCACAATTGTCATGGAGAGTTTCAGAGAGAAAACCCTAGCTAAAACACTTGAGAGTTAGAAATTGTTATACCAACAATTCTCTACACATTTGTTTGTGGAATTTCCTCATCTCCTACCTCTCCATTTCCATACCATTGAGAGGTCAATAGCCCAAACACTTACCACACCTTTTGAAAGTGTCCAGTGAAGTTTTGGTGCTGCAGGGAAACATTGGAAGAAGCCAAGGATGGCAGATACAACATGGAGCTTGTTGCGGGATCCGGAGAGCTAGACAAGACACGGTTCCAAGAAGTCTTGTTGGAGTAGGAGCTTGGAGGGCTTAGATACAGAGGGTAGATTAGGCTTGGAGGGTCTCTTGCTTACCCATGTATCCTAACTGATTGTCCAGTGGATTGATTACTGCTTGGAGGGCGACGGAGGGGTTTTTCGCTGAGGTCTTTGGTTTCCTCTTCGATAACACATTTCGGTGTTATCTGTGTTTGCATCTCTTTTCCCTACTCTTGTTCATTTCATTTTACTGCTGTGTTACTTTAAATATGGATTAGAGTAGCTCTCGTGTTTACACTATTCCGCACTTAGTATTAAGTTAGTGTAAAATCAATCAAGCCGTAATTTGAATTAGGGGTCTAAACAAGCTCTTGTGTTTTCACACATTTCGAGCTTTCAACAAGTATTGAAATCAATTAAGTAATATTAATCACATCTAATCAACAAGGACCATTTACATTTGCAAGAAATTAAAAAAATTCCCAATATGAATTTAAACTACCTTATAACACCATGCAAGTCACTCGCTTGCTCCAACACAACAACCCAACACAAAACCAATCACAACATCACAAGTATTGAAATCAATTAAAGTACTATTCATCTTATCTAATCAACAAAGTCCATTCACATTTGCAAGAAACTAAAACACTCCCAATATGAATTTAAACCACCTTATAACACCATGCAAGTCACCCGCTTGCTCCAATACAACATACCACCACAAATCCAATTTCCAACATCACAAGTATAGAGTTTTACAAGTGTTTAAATCAAATAAAATACTATTCATCATATGAAAGTTCAAAAACGTGTATAAACACCCTTGAACGCTTAGACCCCCGAATTACAACTTAACCAATTCAAGCAATATGTCGAACAACAAGTGTGCGGAAACTTAACATAAGCTATAATATGAAATTGGTTAAAAACTATCTAAGCCAAAACAAAACACAATCCACAGCAGATAATAAAAAGGCAAAGATAGAGAGGAAGGAAGATGCAAACACAAAGACAACACGCAATGTGTTATCGAAGAGGAAACCGAAGCCCTCGGCATAAAATCTCTCCGCCGCCCTCCAAGCGATAAACAATCCACTAGAAAATACAGTTGGGATACATGGACAGCAATAGACCCTCCAAGCCTAATCTACCCAGTGCACCTAAGCCCACCAAGCTTCTTGCTCCAACGAGGTTGCGCCGAACCTTTTTCTTTTCTAGCTTCCCGGATTCCGCTACTAGACCGTAGCATCAACCAATGAAGATTGGTTCCTTCCTAACTGCTTCCCAGAAATCCAAACAGCTCTCTCACAGTAATGATAATGGTGAGAATCAGGTTTGGTATAATGCCTCTCAAGGATTTGACAATGGAGAGGAAGAGAGTTGAGGAATTTGAAGAGACTCTAATGTATAGATTGTGGGTGAATCAATCTTGTTTTTCTTTAGGGTTTCTCTCTCAAAATTCTCTCTGGAAGCTCTCTTACAATCGTGGGTAAAAGGGGTATTTATACTGGAGTGGGAGAGGAATGTGAAACGTCAGGTTTTACAAAACAGGGGTGGCTCGCGGCTTGTTGTTTAAATCACCTTATAACACCATGCAAGCCACCCGCTTGCTCCAATACAATATACCACCACAAATCCAATTTCCAACATCACAAGTATAGAGTTTTATAAGTTTTTAACTAGAATTTACTTACTTTGCTCAAGCTAAGTTTACAACTTTTAGAAAAAATCCAAAGTTAACTTGTGTTCTTCACCTTGTTCCTCACAATTTCTTCAGCCACAAAAGAAAAAGAGAGTTGGTGAAAGTTCAAATATGTGTATAAACACCCTTGAACGTTTAGACCCCCAATTTACAAATTAACCAATTCAAGCTTTATGTCGAACAACTAGTATGCGGAAAATGAACACAGGCTATAATATAGAATTGGATAAACAATCTAAGTCAAATTAAAATCACTACCCACAGCAGATAATAAAAGGCAAAGATAAAAGGGAAGGAAGATGCAAACACAAAGACAACACACAATGTGTTATTGAAGAGGAAACCGAAGCCCTTGGCGTAAAACCTCTCTGCTACCCTCCAAGTGATAAACAATCCACTAGAAAATGTGGTTGGGATACATGGACATCAATAGACCCTCCAAGCCTAATCTACCCAGTGCACCTAAGCCCTCCAAGCTTCTTGCTCCAACGAGGTTGCGCCGAACCTTTTTCTTTTCTAGCTTCCCAGATTCCGCTACTAGACCGTAGCATCAACCAATGTAGATTGGTTCCTTCCTAACTGCTTCCCAGAACACCAAACAGCCCTCTCACAGTGATGAATATGGTGAGAACAAGGTTTTGGTAAAATGCCTCTCAAGGATTTGACAATGGAGAGGAAGAGAGTTGAGGAATTTGAAGAGACTCTAATGTATAGATTGTAGATGAATCAATCTTGTTTTTCTTTAGGGTTTCTCTCTCAAAATTCTCTCTGGAAGGTCTCTTTCATTTGTGGGTATAAGGGGTATTTATACTGAGGTGAGAGGAGAATGTGAAACGTCAGGTTTTACAAAACAGGAGTGGCTCGCGGCTTGACCTCGCGACTTGACTGAGTCATGAGATCCAGTCGCGAGATAACCGTATGGCCAGTTGTTCTGTTTTGTCCTGTAGTGCTCCAGCTAGTATGACTGTTCACCTTTTGGCATGCGTGGCACGTATGCTGCGTTTGGTGGCTTGCAGTCGCGAGCCACCCGCGAGATCAAGCCATGAGTCTCTATTTTCTTGCACACTCTTGAGCAATCAACACTCTATCTCACTCACTACGCTTACAACAAAACCCACCTAGATACAGAGTTACTAAATGCTGAAATACAAGCAAATTTGGCACGAAATAAAGCCAATAAGATGGTTGATTAAATTCAACCTTACATCTCCCCCTTTGGCTATTCCGTGACAAAACCCTAAAATAGACTCTAGACTTAACATGTGAGTTGGGAACAGTTGAGCAAAACTCACTCACACCTAACTCTAGAAGCTGTGAAGCACTTTAATCATAAGAACATGAAACTCCTGAAACACAACAATACACCATGATCATTGTATGCGGAAAAGTATGAAATGCATATGAAACAAGCTTAAGGTGATCAAACAAAGATGAAGTGAAGAATCAAATCATGGCTTGATCAACCAAGTATTCACCACAAGGTAGTGATCACAGTGCTCATTCACACTTGGAATGAACACTTGAACATACAGGATAACAAGAACAAAGCAAGTTACTTGTATGTCTAACACTCAACCAATGCATAATACACTAAGTATATGCAACTAAGAACAATCATACAAGGGCACAAGAGTGACAGTATTTAAAACAAAATACAAGACATGTAGAGAGAAGTACTGATTTAAACAGGGCATAAAAGGCTGCATAAAGTATGGTACAAACCATAAAGCCTACAAACATGCATAAAACATAACCCTAAAAGCTTACATAAGTAACATGGGTACAAACAAAATATATACTGAATAACATCAACAATATATATAAAAGAGTAAACCAAGTTTATAAGTTATGAGTTAGAAACAAGAATACACCAAAACCACAGTGTATCAAACCCATAGAAACACTAAATATCCAAAAACATAAACCTATAAGTTTAAAGGATAAAACTTAAAACAAAAGTATGATGTGTGTACTCCCCCTATTACTATGCACACTTCCCTTTGAGCTTTCTCCCCCTTACTGAATGCTCTCCCCCTTTTTATCACGAATAGCTAAAGGCTGTCGTCCAACTTCTGTTGAATAGCGTCTAGCTGATTCTCCATGGTTTCGAGTCGCATTTGAACATGGTTGTTTGTGGAGTAGAGAAGTGTCACCATCTCATCAATGCGTTTCTGAATATTTTTAAGCAAACTACCCACTCTATCAATTTGAGGATCAGTCTGTGCTTGCGGAATGCTAGCTTGTGGAACTTCAGGAATAACGCACGAAGTAGGTGTGGTATGTATAGGTTTCTTTGACTCAGGAGCAGATGGAGTAACCGGAGAGATGTGTGCACTCTTTGGTGTTTTAGAGGAGTGAATTCTGCTAGCTTGAAGAGTGTGAAAGTTCAAATATGTGTAAAAACACCCTTGAACGTTTAGACTCCCAAATCACAAATTAACCAATTCAAGCATTATGTCAAACAACTAGTGTGCGGAAAATGAACATAAGCTATAATATAGAATTGGATAAACTATCTAAGCCAAATAAAAATCACAACCCACAGCAGATAATAAAAGGCAAAGATAAAAGGGAAAGAAGATGCAATCACAAAGACAACACGCGATGTGTTATCGAAGAGGAAACCGAAGCCCTTAGCGTAAAACCTCTCCGCCACCCTCCAAGCGGTAAACAATCCACTAGAAAATGTAGTTGGGATAAAAGGATAGCAATAGACCCTCCAAGCTTAATCTACCCAGTGCACCTAAGCTCTCCAAGCTTCTTGCTCCAACGAGGTTGCGCCGAACCTTTTTCTTTTCTAGCTTCCCGAATTCCGCTACTAGACCGTAGCATCAACCAATGTAGATTGGTTCCTTCCTAACTGCTTCCCAGAAATCCAAACAACCCTCTCACAGTGATGAATATAGTGAGAACAAGGTTTGATAAAATGCCTCTCAAAGATTTGACAATGGAGAGGAAGAGAGTTGAGGAATTTGAAGATACTCTAATGTATAAATTGTGGGTGAATCAATCTTGTTTTTCTTTAGGGTTTCTCTCTCAAAATTCTCTTTGGAAGCTCTCTCACAATTGTGGGTAAAAGGGGTATTTATACTGGAGTAAGAGAGGAATGTGAAACGTCAGGATTTACAAAACAGGGGTGGCTCGTGGCTTGACCTCTTGACTTGACTGAGTCACGAGATCCAATCGCGAGATAATCGTATGGCCAGTTGTCCTATTTTGTCCTGTAATGCTCCATCTAGCATGACTGTTCACCTTCTGGCATGCTTGGCACGTGTACTGCGTTTGGCGGCTTGCAGCCGCGAGTCACCCGCGAGGCCCAACTGCGAGTCTCTGTTTTCTTGCACACTCTTGAGCAAACTTCACTCTATCTCACTCATTACCCTTACAACAAACCCACCTAAATACAGGGTTACTAAATGCTGAAATACAAGTAAATTTGGCATGGAATAAAGCCAATTAGATCGTTGAATAAATTCAACCTTACAATGTCCCCCTTTGGCTATTCCGTGACAAAACCCTAAAACAGACTCTAGACTTAACATGTGAGTTGGGAACAGTTGAACAAAACTCACCCACACCTAACTCTAGAAGCTGTGAAGCACTTAAATCATAAGAACATGAAACTCTTGAAACACAACAATACAACATGATCATTGTATGCAGAAAAGCATGAAATGCATATGAAACAAGCTAAAGGTGATCAAGCAAAGATGAAGTGAAGAATCAAACCATGGCTTGATCAACCAAGTGAACACCACAAGGTGATGATCACAGTGCTCATTCACACTTGGAATGAACACATGAACATACAAGTTAACAAGAACAAAGCAAGATACTTGTATGCTCAACACTCAACCAATGCATAATACACTAAGTATATGCATCTAGGAACAATCCTACAAGGGCACAAGAGTGACAGTACATAAATCAAAATGCAAGACATTTAGATAGAGGTACTGATTTTAACATAGCATAAAAGGCTGCATTAAGCAAGGTACAAACCATAAAGCCTACAGAATATGCATAAAAACATTAACCCTAAAAGCTTACATAAGCACATGGGTACAAAGCACAATATATCTAAAAGATTAAACCAAGATTGTAAGTTATGAGTTAGAAACAAAAATACACCAAAGCCATAGTGTATTAAACCCATAGAAAGAACACATTATCCAAAACATAAGGGCAAGATAAACTATGCTCCCCCTCAACATAATGCTCCCCCTCAAGGTCTGTTAAAAAATTTCTCCCCCTTTTTGACCAGAATGGCCAAAGGGTCAGTGCCCATGATGTGTGGTGAAGCTGTCGAATTTTGCAGAGAGAATATCTAGCTGGTCCTGCATGGCTATCATCCTCTCAGACTGCTCTGTCTGGACTTTCCTGAGTCCATCAAGTCTATCCAGGATTACTTGAAATGCGTCTTGAGGTACAGCTGAAGGAGTTGATGCTTTAGTCCTCTTGCCACTCCTTCTGGGTGTTGAAGTTGATGCCTGGCCTGCTGCCTCTGTCTCAGTCTCCATTGGAACACCTTCATCTTGTTCAGCCCCTTCTTCATCTACATCACCCGGAAGCCGTACTTGTATCCTTATGATGGTTTGCTTGTTGATTGCTGAGGGTATTGGCATTAAGCTGAGATCTTGAGGAATTGGAATTCCTTTTGCCCTGAAAATCCACATGAGAAGGCTAGGAAAAATCAGCTTAGCTTGGGAAGTTGTTCTGGTCTCGTCCATGATTATATCAAATATATGAGAGCTGATATCAATGAATATTTTCTCTTTTAGCTCCATAAGAAAAATGGCTCTGGCATTGTTGATTGTAGTGAGTTTCTTCACAGGATACAAGTTGTTCATCATGATGATGGTGAGGCACCTCATGTCAACTGGAAAAGCAGTAGTATTGAGACACTTTCCTTCTCTCTGTCCACCAATGCGGTTTTGAACAGTTTCTATAGACATTATTCTGTCTTTGTAGTTGGTAAACTCATGCTCTTCTAAACCCTCAAGACTAAGGACCCTATCAATATCACGAGTATCTAGAGTGAATTCATGCCCTCTTACCCAACAATCTAGCTCATCTTCCCTAATCTTCACATTAGAGTAAGATTCTCTTATCAGAGGCTCACACACACCCGGTAATCCACTTAACAACTTTTCCCAGCCTTTGCCCTCAAAACATGTGGGAATAAATGTATCTTTTAGGTCCACTAAATCCACAAATCTCTCTTGAATTATGGTTCCCTTCATGAAAGAATCTGTGTATCTCTCAAAGTGTTGAACCGACCTAAACAGATTAGAATCCATTTTCAATCGTTTGTCAGCTTTCTTTGCAGGAGTTTTCTTCTTTGGAGGTGAGGGAGCCATCTGTGAACAATCAGAAGAGGCCACAACAACATAGTACAATACATGTGTAGAACAAATCAGAACTTTGTTAGTGACAAGAACAAAAATGCCACCACTCAGATGAACTAAAACAATTAAACCCCATGCTACTGAAATCAACCACACAGATGAACAAGCTTAAAAAGTGGATACACATAAACAACTGGTATAATGCATGGGAGAGATTTTGAATACATCCGAAAGACGAATATATGTCAATGAGACATACAATGTGATGAGAATGACATGACTCATAAATAGCATAGTAAAACTCATATATGCTCTCAATAGATTCACACAATAGAACATGCACATTCAGCACAATAAACTTCACATCCACAATAGGAACATTTTGAATCAACTCAACATCACAAGTTCAGGTAAAAAAAACCTTAGCTAAGCACATGATGAAGACCAAAAAAAAAATTTCAAACTCAAGCAACAGCATCCACAAGCTAAGCATGAACATAGAGCAATAGCCGTAACACAAACCCATCTCAAAAACATAAACAAATGTGAATAATCAAGGGGAAAAAACACAAAATCAAGTAGATAGGAGTTCAAGAAAGAAAACCCATACCTGTTACTTGAAGATTTTGAGCAGAAATGAAGCAACAATGAGGTTCGAAAATGGAGGCACGGTGTGAATGGGTAAGAGCAGTTGAGAGAGGCAATGAACAGTCACAAAAGGTTCGAGGGAAAAACTAAAAAAGATTTAAAAACTGCCCCAATTTTTTTGCCAAACACGCGCTTTTCGCGACTGAAGAGAGTCACCAACAAGTCGCCAGTTCAAGCTGTCAAAACACTCAAAGACAAAAGTTTGAAAAATTTTTCTAAGTGTTTTTCGCGACTGGAAGGTCTACCCGCGAGGAAGTCGTGAGCTGAGCCGCGAAAATCTCTGAGTAACCCTTGCGACTGGACCTTCCACTCGTGAACAAGTCGCCAAAAATGACCCGCGACGATGCGACTGAGGCTCGTGACTTGACTAACCCGCGACTGAGTCGCCAAAACAGGGCAAAACTGGATTTTTGAAATTTTCAAATTTTTAAACAAAATACTTTCCAAAAACACCTAAAACACTCAAAAATCTTTTTGTGTTTGAATTAACAAAGATTGAGTATGTGAAAACACATTTCATCAAGTACAATTACACAAATGATTATGGCATTTATTGAACATAAACTTGTGTGTTGTGTGTGGATATCAACAATGAGATAGTCCTTAGTCTAATGTGAAGCTTCAATGATCAATTCAACCGAGGCATACACAATTAGCACTAGATCATGTGATTCATCTCAATTATAGAAATATGTATATATGACCTCCCACAAAACTTGATAACATATCTTGGAGCTTTACATTTGACTCCACTTTCAATCATAACATTTGATCTTTTTGTTCTTTTGAGACAATCACCTCTCATTGTGAGAGTGATATTTTATATTTCATTTCAATGAACTAGCCTTTGGCTTTCTGAATAAACAATCACTTTAATCTTAGGTCGCTTACCCTTTTTCCTAGTCGAATACTAGAATGTGCGACAGGCTTTTGCAGCTCAATATCTCTTTTCATTTGGAGATTTACATTTGGTGAGCTCTTTTTAGCAAAAACAAAAATAAAGAGTTGAAAGATATATAGACACAAGTCTATGCATGTCTCAAGATCATCATAACCATTCACTAATCATTCATGACAAGTTTGAAGATCTATTTACAACAATTACATAGATTTCAAGATTTCTTCCACAGTGATATGAGTGCAAAGAAACAAGCAATGCTCGAAAATGCACAAAACCATCAGCACAAAGGTACAAGGCAAAACAAGTTTTGAGACAAAAGCTCAACAATGTCAATCAAACTTTTTGATTTTCTAATTTTTATGTGATTTTTTGGATTTTTGACACTAGAAGGAAAAGATTGATCAAAAACAACAACAAAAAAATCAAAAGTATGCACAAGTAGACAAGCAAACAACCATCAGCAAAAACAACAAGCAAACAAACAAACATCGTCGCAAAGCATAGGAAGTATTAATGCATGGACATGTTGTAATGCTTATGCATGAATACCCTTTTTCACCCACACGTCACTTGAGTTTGGGGTGATTTCCTTATTGGATTAGGTTCGAGAGTTAGGGCTTTCAAACCTTCATGAGAAGCTTTCCAAGCAGTTGGTGAATGCCCCAATCATCTTCATCACGTTCATCATTCTGGGATCACCATTTTGATCTCTAGATTGTTCACCTGCCCAATTTCTTCTATCATTTCTAAGTCCTTGTGACCTTTGAGGAGTTGCACTATTCTTTGCTCTCAGCTTTTGGCAATTTGGTCGAGTATGCCCTTGAAGTCCGCAATGATGATACACATAAGTTGATCTAGGACCTCTTTGTGGTCGTGGACATGACTTGGCACGGGATTCAGACCTGCCCACAGATTGATTACGGGAATTCAACAACCATTCGTTCCCCACATTTCTCTTCTCTTCAATCTTGGGCTTCTCAGCAGTAGGACCAGCATTGGCTGATTCTTTGGCCTTTATAAACTTCACTTCTTTAGTGACATTTCCAGATGAGCTACTTCCTCCGGTATATCCCAACCCGGATTTGTCTGAAAAGCTCTTTTGAGATGAAATAACATCATCTAGCTTCTTGGTGGTGACCCTCTCTATTTTAGCATTTGCTTGCACAACCTTTTGCTCAAGAAATCTCACTTTTGTGTAAGCTTCGGACAGCTCACCATTCAGTGTTTCTATCTCACATTTGGCCTCCCTATATCAGATTAGGAGACTTTTGTAATCCTCCTCTGCCTTCTTCATTTTTCTCACAGTAGCCTTGGCCACCCTTGTGTACTCACCCAACTTCTCCAGGAGTGAGTTATAATTCTCTTGAAGGTTGGCTGTGCTTTCATCTTCTTCAGCATCTGATTCTTCAACAATTCCCATTGATTCTTCATCACTATGTTCTCCAAGGTCTCGTACAAGCAGATTCAACTCGTCTGAAGACTCAATATGAGCAATAGTCATAAAAGCTTAGTAGTTCCCCTCTCCATCACAGCTTTCTTCAGATTCTGAGTTGGATGAAACCGAGTCACTCAATGTCGTGGCATACACTTTGCCTTTCGATTTCAAATAATTCGAACATTCTTTCTTAAAGTGTCCATGCCCGTTACATTCGAAACAAGTGACATCTTGTGTAGGTTGGGATTCTTTTCCATCTTTCTTTTTGAATTCCCTTTTCTCCCTTCCTGAACTTTGGAATTTTCTTTTATCACCAAATTTGCCATTATTTTTGAGTTTCAAGAACTTTCTGAAATTTTTAACCAGGTATGCAACATCTTTGTCAACCACATCTTCTCCTGATGAGTCTTGGTTTTCCACCTTCTCATTAATGGTCTTAAGAGCAAGAGATTTACTCTTCCGTTGATTGGGCAGCGACATCTCATAAGTCTGAAGAAAACCAACCAGCTCCTGGACTTTGATGTCATCAAGGTCCTTGCTCTCTTCAATCGCTGTCACTTTAGCACGAAAACTTTCCGGCAATGATCGAAGGATCTTCCTTACAATCTTAGAATCCTTTGTTTTCTCTTCCAAATTGAACTTGCTGACAACCACCTCATTTAGCTTCCTATAGAAAGAGTCAAAGGACTCATCCTCACTCTTTTTCAGCTCCTCAAATCGAGTGGTCAGCATTTGCAACTTGGTGTCTTTCACTTTCTTCGTGCCTTCGTAGGTAGTTTCCAATATCTCCCATGCTTCTTTGGCAACGGTAATGTAGGAGATCCTGTGAAATTCATCTGGAGACACACCACAGAAAATAGCATTGAGTGCTTTACTGTTAGCATTAGATGCAGCGAGTGCTGCCTTATCCCATGTGGATTTGGCTGCCTCAGGTCAGGTCCAACCAATCTCAACAGCATCCCAAATAGATTCATCAATTGAGCAAAGAAATGCTCTCATGTGAACCTTCCAAAAAGCATAATTACTACCATCAAAATATGGAGGTGCATTTAGGGATTGAGACCGATCCATCTCAATAAAGAGTCAAGGATCACACAATGGTATTGAAATCAATAAATGTGTACCCGTTCTGATACCAAAAGAAAGTTCAAATATGTGTAAAAACATCCTTGAACGTTTAGACCCCCAAATCACAAATTAACCAATTCAAGTATTCTGTCAAACAACTAGTGTGCGGAAAATGAATATAAGCTATAATATAGAATTGGATAAACTATCTAAGTCAAATAAAAATCACAACCCACAGCAGATAATAAAAGGCAAAGATAAAAGGGAAGGAAGATGCAAACACAAAGACAACACGCGATGTGTTGTCGAAGAGGAAGCCGAAGCCCTCGGCGTAAAACCTCTCTGCCGCCCTCCAAGCGGTAAACAATCCACTAGAAAATGTAGTTGGGATACAAGGACAGTAATAGACCCTCCAAGCCTAATCTACCCAGTGCACCTAAGCCCTCCAAGCTTCTTGCTCCAACAAGGTTGCGCCGAACCTTTTTCTTTTCTAGCTTCCCGGATTCCGCTACTAGACCGTAGCATCAACCAATGTAGATTGGTTCCTTCCTAACTGCTTCCCAGAAATCCAAACAGCCCTCTCATAGTGATGAATATGGTGGGAACAAGGTTTGGTAAAATGCCTCTCAAAGATTTGACAATGGAGAGGAAGAGAGTTGAGGAATTTGAAGAGACTCTAATGTATAGATTGTGAGTGAATCAATCTTGTTTTTATTTAGGGCTTCTGTAAGGTTGAATTTATTCAACCATCTAATTGGCTTTATTCCGTGCCAAATTTGCTTGTAATTCAGCATTTAGTAACCCTGTATTTAGGTGGGTTTGTTGTAAGGGTAGTGAGTGAGATAGAGTGAAGTTTGCTCAAGAGTGTGCAAGAAACCAGAGACTCGCGGCTGGGACTCGCGGGTGGACTCGCGGCTGCAAGCCGCCAGAAGCTGCACATGTGCCAGGCATGCTGGAAGATGAACAGTCATGCTAGCTAGAGCACTACAGGACAAAACAGGACAACTGGCCATACGGTTAACTCGCGACTGGATCTCGCGACTTGGTCAAGCCGCGAGGTCAAGCCGCGAGCCACCCCTGTTTTGCCAAAACCTGACGTTTCACATTCCTCTCCCACTCCAGTATAAATACCCCTTTAACCCACGATTGAAAGAGAGCTTCCAGAGAGAATTTTGAGAGAGAAACCCTAAAGAAAAACCAGATTGCTTCACCCACAATCTATACCTTAGAGTCTCTTCAAATTCCTTTACTCTCTTCCTCTCCATTGTCAAATCCTTGAGAGGCATTATACCAAACCTGGTTCTCACCATCATCATCTCTGTGAGACAGTCGTTTGGAGTTCTGGGAAGCAGTTAGGAAGGAGCCAATCTTCATTGGTTGATGCTACGATCTAGTAGTGGAATCCGGGAAGCTAGAAAAGAAAAAGGTTCGGCGCAACCTCATTGGAGCAAGAAGCTTGGAGGGCTTAGATGCACTGGGTAGATTAGGCTTGGAGGGTCTATTGCTTTCCTTGTATCCCAACTGTATTTTCTAGTGGATTGATTACCGCTTGGAGGGCGGCGGAGAGGTTTTTCGCCGAGGACTTTGGTTTCCTCTTCGATAACACATCGTGTGTTGTCTCTGTGTTTGCATCTTCCTTCCTCTCTATCTTTTCCTTTATTTTATCTACTGTGGTTTTATTTTGTTATGGCTTAGATAGTTGTTTAACCAATTTCATATTATAGCATGTGTTAAGTTTCCGCACACTAGTTGTTTGACATATTGCTTGAGTTGGTTAAGTTGTTTTTGGGGGTCTAAACGTTCAAAGGTGTTTTGTACACGTTTTTGAACTTTCATTTGGTATCAGAGCGGGTACACTTGTTGTGGTTTAAATACCTAAGTGTGATCCTTGACCCCTTGTGTTTATTTGCCATGGATTGTGCTTTGTATGACTCTTTGCATGATTTGGTTGGTGATGAATGTAACATACCACGTGTTTGTGAAAATACCTCTATGAGTGTTAATCCTCATAAGTGTGATGACATGTTATTTGAATCTATGGGTGTTGTTGACAAACTCTTGAAGAAAAATGCTAAGAAGTTTCAAAAGAATTTAAGCAAGTTGTTTTGTGAAAAGGATGATTTGATTGCTAAGCTCAATGAATCCAACAAATTGGTTGAGAAATATAAAAAACTTGTTAAAGATTCTCTTGAAAAGCTAAAAGATTTTGAATGTTTGAATATGGACTTGGATGCTAAACTTGTTTTGTCTAACAAACTTGTTGATGAGTTAAAATGTGAAAACGAATCTCTTAAGATGCATGCCAAGTGTTTGATTGCTGAACCTATTGTTAAAAAGGATGATAATATTTGTTGCAATCATGTTGTGGTACCCGATTTTGTGCCTAGTGTGTGTTCTACCTTAAAGGACAAATCGGTGTATATTCCTCCACATAAAAGAAATCAAAAGGTGGAGAGAAAGGCTGTTAAGTCAAAGCCTCCGTTGAGGTCTCAACCTAAGGTTTTGAATGGATCTAAGTTTGTTCCAACTTGCCACCATTGCGGTGTGATTGGTCATATAAGACCTCAATGCTCCAAGTTGAAAAGAGAACAAAATAATGTTGCTAGATCTCTTCCCAAAAAGCCTAGTAGACCTAAACACATTGTGTGTCACCATTGTGGTGTCTTTGGTCATGTAAGACCTCAATGCTCTAAGTTTCATGCTTTTAAAAGAATCAAAAGAAAAGAAAAACTTGAGCTTTTTGGAAGTTGTGCTAAAAAGAGTAAACTGGATTTGAGTGAAAATAGCATGTTGTTAAAGAAAATGTTTAATGCTCTTAACTCCTTGACTATGTGCATCTCCGGTTCTCATTCTTCCAACTCTCGTCTCGCTTCTCTTGAGACACTCATTCCAAACAATCGTTCCATTTGGATGAGGAAGGGTTCCTATGGTTGAGCTTTTTCTCTTTTGGTCCTTGATCTAATTCTTTCGATCTTTGTAGGACCCTTCATGCATTAAATGTCATATCTTCATGCATTTTGTGCATCTTGCATTTATTTGTATGCATTGTTTCGTTTTTGATCTTACTTTTATGTTTCTATTTTGTGTGAGTAAAAATCCAAAACCACATAAAAAGTGAAAAATTCAAAAAGTTTGATCGTATATGTTTGAGCACATATCACATGTGAGTTTGGCCTTGTACCTTTGTACAAATGACTTTGTGCATTTACGAGCTTAACTTGTTATTTTTGCACTTATATTTTTGTGGGAAAAATCTTGACATCTTTGTGTGATTTTTGTAAATCGATCTTCAAGCTTGTCATGAATGATTAGTCAATAGTCATGTTGGTTTTGATACATGCGTAGACTTGTGCTTATATCTCTTCCCACTCTTTTATTTTTATTGCTTAAAGAGCTCAATAAATGTAAATCTCAAAATGAAAAGAGATAATGAGCTGCAAAAGCCGTCGCACATACTAGTATTCGACTAGGAAAAAGGGAAAGCGACTTAATTGAAAATGTATGATTCCCAAAAGCCAAAGGCTTGTTCATCAATTTGAAATATCAAAAATTTCAGGCATCAATCTCAAAAATGAGATGTATTGCTCAAAATGAGTTGTATTGATTCAAAATGATCAAATGATATGAATTGTAAGAAGCCAAATGAAAAGCTTCAATCCTATGTAATCATTTTCTTGTGGGAGGTCATATATGTTCATTTCTATAATTGAGATAGACCACTTGACTTAGTACTAGTTGTGTATGACTTGATTGAATTGATCATTGAAACTTCACTCTAGACTAAGGACTATTCCACATTTGATATACACACAACACACTTGTCTAATGTTCAATGAATGTCTTATTCATTTGTTAGATTGTACTTGTCTAAATGTGATGTGCGTGTGCTCAATCTTATATGGATTAATCCAAAAAGATTTTTGATCATTTTATATGTTTTTGGAAGTGATTTTTATCACTTTTTGTGTTTATGTTTAGTGCTTACTTTGTTTTTCAATGTTTAAACATGTTCTGAATTGAAAAACAGGTGTCAGAGTTTTTCGCGGCTCAGCTGGCGACTCGCCAGTCGCGAAACCCCAGTCGCGAGTTCATCCAGAAGCTTTTGGCGGCTCACTCGCGGCTTGCTCGCGGCTCACTCGCAACTCGCGAAAATTTTCGCGACTGAAACTCGCGGCTCGCGGCTGAAACTCGCGGCTCGCGGCTTGCTCGCGACTGAACCTCGCGACTCGCCCAGTCGCGAATCGCCCAGAAACAACTTTTTAATGGGCTTTTTGTGGGAAACTTGTTTTAAACCTCTTCCATCCTCTCTAAAACCCCTCTTTCAATATTTTTACATCAAAATCCAACCAATTTGAATGGTTTTTCAATCCATTAACATCTCTAAGGTAATTATAAACTCTTTTCATTGATTTTTGATCCTTGGATTATGTTTTGGTGAGTTTTGTGCTCTTGGTTGGGACTTTTATCATTGGGGTTGGGAAAACTTAATTTTTGTCAAATTTCTTTATGGGATTGGTTTCTTTTGTTGATATGCATTGGATGTTGGCCCCTTGTGGCAGAAAGAACATGTATTAAGGGTGGATTTCATGATGTTCATGCATTGTTTCACATTATTGTTCATAGTGTGCATGCTAGGTGTTTGATAAAATGCCTCTTAGACATTTTCTCGCTTGTTTGGACTCCGATGAGTACCAAACTTTGGGGCTTCTCATGTTTCCCCATTAGGAACATGTTTGGTTCATTAGTTGTGTATTTTGCACACTTTGCCTCACATGTGCATTTTTCATGCATTGGTCATGCATTGCACTTAGCCACCTCTTACACACACCTTTGCTACCCTTGTCATGCATTGGTCTTTACCTTATTTCTTCATCCTAGCATGTCATGCTTACCTTATGCTTTGTAGCATGTTACTTTGTCTTAGGTTTGAGCTTCATTTTCTCATTCATCTTGCACCTCTCATGCATCATTAGCATTGTTCATACCTTCATATCTTGCCCTCGTTTCTTCTTGACCCTTTGTCTATTCCTGACAAAAAGGGGGAGAGTATACTCTAGAGAATGTTTCGGAGTATTTTGTCATTTCTATATGACTCTTGTGCACATCCTTAGGGGGAGAAATTCTATTTCTCATGCACATTTGTAGAGGGAGAGATATTCCATAGGGGAGATGCTTATACCAAGGGGGAGAAGACATTGTGTTAACTAGAAAACCTTGTTCTGTTTGTTTTCTTGTTGGCTTTATGGTGCTTTGTGTTATGCTTTGGTGTTCTCATTGCATCATGTTTGTGCTTTGGACAAGCATATATCCCTATGTTATTATGCTTCATTGAATGCATGTTCAGATGATCATTTGCTTTGCTATGTGATCATTGTAGTCATTTCTATACTTGTTATACTTGTCATTTATTACTTGCTTTACCTTGAGGGTCTAATGTGTTTTGTGCAAGTGTTTCAGGATACAAGTATATATATGTTCCAAGTGCATCACAGCTTCTCATCACTTTGAAGGGGAGAAATTTTAAGCACTTTTAGTTTATATTGTTTAAGTTCTTATTCAATATAATGTGTTTGTACCCATGTGCTTTTGTAAGCTTTTAGGGTTATGTTTTTATGCATATTTGTAGGCTTTATGGTTTGTACCATGCTTTATGCAGCCGTTTATGCTTTGTTTAAATCAGTACTTCTATATAAATGTATTGCATTTTCTTTTAAGTACTGTCACTCTTGTGCCCTTGTAGGATTGTTCCTAGATGCATATGCCTTGTGTGCAATGCATTGGTTGAGTGTTGAGCATACAAGTGTCTTGCCCTGTGCTTGTTAACTTGTATGTCCTTGTGTTCATTCCAAGTGTGAATGAGCACTGTGATCACTACCTTGTGGTGTTCACTTGGTTGATCAAGCCATGGTTTGTTTATTAACTCCATCTTTGCTTGATCACATATTGCCTGTTTCATATGCATTTATAATTTTCTGCTTTCAAT
Organism: Quercus robur; assembly: GCF_932294415.1. NCBI lineage: Eukaryota > Viridiplantae > Streptophyta > Magnoliopsida > Fagales > Fagaceae > Quercus > Quercus robur. The sequence continues at coordinate 28,525,768 of NC_065534.1, read as the reverse complement.
GATCATGGTGTATTGTTGTGTTTCAGGAGTATTATGTTCATATGATTCAAGTGCTTCACAACTTCTAGAGTTAGGTGTGAGTGAGTTTTGTTCAACTGTTCCTAACTCACATGTTAAGTCTAGAGTCTGTTTTAGGGTTTTGTCACGGAATAGCCAAAGGGGGAGATTGTAAGGTTGAATTTATTCAACCATCTAATTGGCTTTATTCCGTGCCAAATTTGCTTGTAATTCAGCATTTAGTAACCCTGTATTTAGGTGGGTTTATTGTAAGGGTAGTGAGTGAGATAGAGTGAAGTTTGCTCAAGAGTGTGCAAGAAAACAGAGACTCGCGGCTGGGACTCGCGGGTGGACTCGCGGCTGCAAGCCGCCAGAAGCTGCACACATGCCAGGCATGCTGGAAGATGAACAGTCATGCTAGCTAGAGCACTACAGGACAAAACAGGACAACTGGCCATACGGTTAACTTGCGACTGGATCTCGCGACTTGGTCAAGCTGCGAGGTCAAGCCGCGAGCCACCCCTGTTTTGCCAAAACCTGACGTTTCACATTCCTCTCCCACTCCAGTATAAATACCCCTTTAACCCACGATTGAAAGAGAGCTTCCAGAGAGAATTTTGAGAGAGAAACCCTAAAGAAAAACCAGATTGCTTCACCCACAATCTATACCTTAGAGTCTCTTCAAATTCCCTTACTCTCTTCCTCTCCATTGTCAAATCCTTGAGAGGCATTATACCAAACTTGGTTGTCACCATCATCATCTCTGTGAGACAGTCGTTTGGAGTTCTGGGAAGCAGTTAGGAAGGAGCCAATCTTCATTGGTTGATGCTACGGTCTAGTAGCGGAATCCGGGAAGCTAGAAAAGAAAAAGGTTCGGCGCAACCTCATTGGAGCAAGAAGCTTGGAGGGCTTAGGTGCACTGGGTAGATTAGGCTTGGAGGGTCTATTGCTGTCCTTGTATCCCAACTGTATTTTCTAGTGGATTGATTACCGCTTGGAGGGCGGCGGAGAGGTTTTTCGCCGAGGACTTCGGTTTCCTCTTCAATAACACATCGCGTGTTGTCTCTGTGTTTGCATCTTCCTTCCTCTCTATCTTTGCCTTTATTTTATCTGCTGTGGTTTTATTTTGTTATGGCTTAGATAGTTGTTTAACCAATTTCATATTATAGCATGTGTTAAGTTTCCGCACACTAGTTGTTTGACATATTGCTTGAGTTGGTTAAGTTGTTTTTGGGGGTCTAAACGTTGAAAGGTGTTTTGTACACGTTTTTGAACTTTCAGTTTCTCTGTCAAAATTCTCTCTGGAAGCTCTCTCACAATTGTGGGTAAAAGGGGTATTTATACTAGAGTAAGAGAGAAATGTGAAACGTCAGGATTTACAAAACAGGGGTGATTCGCGGCTTGACCTCGCGACTTGACTGAGTCGCGAGATCCAGTCCCGAGATAACCGTATGGCCAGTTGTCCTGTTTTGTCCTGTAGTACTCCAGCTAGCATGACTATTCACCTTCAGGCATGCTTGGCACGTGTGCTGCGTTTGGCGGCTTGCAGCCGCGAGTCTCTGTTTTCTTGCACACTCTTGAGCAAACTTCACTCTATCTCACTCACTACCCTTACAACAAACCCACCTAAATACAGGGTCACTAAATGCTGAAATACAAGCAAATTTGGCACGGAATAAAGCCAATTAGATGGTTGAATAAATTCAACCTTACAGAGTGTACATGGAAATAGGACGCTGGCAGGTCAACATTTTTCCATCTGTGGGAGGAACAATGCCTTTAAGAAGAATCAGCTTCATGATTAGACTGCAAAATGGAATGATTCCTCGAGCTGCATTTCGAACCGCGGTCTTCCTCATGGTTTGAAAGATGTGAGCACAGATATCAATGGGGACTCTTATAATAAGATCACAAACGAATTGAGCTCTCCCAAGATTTATGAAAGTAGTGTTGGATAGTGGGTAGAGATTTGAGAACATGATCAACTTCAATGTGGTCAGCTCTGGTGCAAACTTTGCGGTGCTGATGGATGTGCCTGTATTGGATACTTCATGATCAGATCCTAGGACTTGTAGAATGTCTTGAATCTCTGGAGTTCGATCATCGTACAGAGTTAGATCCACATTCTGAGGTCTAGTGATGCAGAGAATATCGGCGATGGAGTTCAGGGAAATGCCAAATTCCTTTCCTCTGACCCAAAAAATGAGTTCAACTCCAAGATCACTTGCATTTGAGAAGCATTCCTTAACCAACTCATCCATTGGATCGACAAAATTCCCAAACAAGTTTGCCCAATCTCTTGGCTCAAATATTCGAGGGATAAAAGTGGTCCCTAAGGTGTCAAACTCCACCATCCGTTCCACTATAGGAGTTGACTTGTCAAAGATGTTTAAGTAGATGTGTGAGGTAAAAGGGGTTCTGAACCTCTCCATATTGGAGTCTTGAGATGACTGAGATGAGAGTCGAGTCCTTTTAGCAACTGAGGTTGCTGGATTGTCAGCAACAATTTCTTTGCCCTTAGAGGATTTACAAGACATCTGCAAGAGAATAGGCACACAGCAAAGAGCCAAAAACAGCACCACACAAGATAAATATTAACACGATTAGATGCAAATAAGAGTGTGTGAAAGTGCCTTTTTTGTGACACTCAGGCCCAAGGATCCCGGGCCTAAATAAAAAGGTTTGGTGAACCGGGCCTTGACTCACCGCAGCTAACGAGCTGTTTAAGAATCAAGTGGGATACAGGGGATGCTCCTGACAATAAAAAATGACAAGCAAGGATATTCGTATCGAAGAATGCCAAAAAATTAACAAGGTAAATTCAGAAGGAAAGAAACATGATTAGCAAAACAATAAAAAATTAATGCTGAGAGGATCCTGGGAAATATGAAGCATATTTCATTAATATATTATCTGTTTAATTACAGAGAGCTCACTAGGACGTGATACAAGGTTCAATCAAGTTCAAAAATTGCAGTCTTGAATGGCTACTTCAACCTTCAAAACTTGCAAAGTTTGATTCTCTTTGAATCCGAGTATGTGCAATAGTGGCTTTTACAGGATACCGGGAAGTAATGCTTGTTTTTCCCTTTAACGTTTTTCTTTCTCCTCACTACAGATTCTTACTGATAGTTTTCTTTTTTGAAAAATCTCTTCTTTTTCTCTCTGTTTTCGCTACCTTCTCTTCGCAACCCATCCCTTCCTTTTATAATGGAGTTTTTGGTCTTCCCGGGGAACCGTTGGTTCCCTTGTTTTACCCTTTTGCAAACAGAGCACGTCCTGTACCCATCATCTCGGTAAGTCCCATTTCCGTTTTTTCTCATTCTTTCCTTCTTTCAGCTCTGATTCTTTTGAAAGTTCCTGGTTGGCCATCTTCTTTGGGATGTGTTGAGGTATGCCCTTCTCGGCATCCCCGTTTCTGGCATTTTCCACTTTTCCCTTTTCTTTCCCATCTGGGCGGAATCCTGTTCTGCCAACTTGAAAGCCGCTTGTTATCATTCTTTTTTTTGTGCTTCCCTGTTCTGGTTCCCCGAGGCTTTTTCTGTCTGTGCCATGAGAGGTCGTTGGGTTCTACTGGTGCTCGTGTTCTTTTTGCTTTTGTTTCTTGTTTTCTTCTTCTGTCTTTTTCTTTAGAGCTGTACTAGTCTTCCTTTGTCTTTGCGCCTGAAGGGATCCGCGCCTCTTGATGGTTCCTGAGGATCCTTGCTTCTTATCCCTTGCCGTGGTTCTCTTTTTTTTTTGGATGCTTCTTTGTTTGGGCTTCAAGATCCTCTGGGCCTTTTTTTATTCCTTCATGGGTCTCCTGTATCTGCTATTTTGGGCTTAGCTTGATTTTTCCTTTTGGGCTTGACTCATTCTTTTAGGCTTTCTTCACTATGATCCTTTTTAGACCTCAACATTTAGCCCCCCGAGCTCGTGGGTTGCCTGAAGCCCACGCGTGAGTGATTTAGGTTTTCTAAGATTTTCGTAGGATCCCCCCTTTTTTTAACTTCTACTGGATTCCCTTCCTTTTTACTTGGGATCTCGGCCCTTTTTCTGCTGCTTTTGGTCACCTCCTTTTTGTGTGTTGTGTTCCTTTATTCTTTTTACAGTTTCCTCTTTGCACGGGACGTGGCAGTTGAGTATTTGAGTAAAAATTCCTCTACCCACTTTTCTCGTTTCCCGTTACTTCTCATTAATAACCGCTGATTAATCCTTCCTTCAAATTAAATTTTTGGCAACTGGCGCGTCTTTCCATACATTGTCTTCCCCAACTGCTATTTGCGCCTTTATTATAGCCGTTTCACCTTATCACTTTGCTTCTCTGAATCTTTCATTCTTGGGTTTCTCTTTCTTTTCCTTTTCTTCTCTGTTACTCCGGTCTTCCCCCTTTTCGCACTTTCAATCTCTTTTCTTCTCATTGTACGCGTTGTTCCAATGGCTTCTTCTTCTTCCTGAAAGAGGAGAGAGTGTACTCCCAGTCCTTCTGAGGGCGAGGGTTCTTCTGGTTCTGCTCCGAGTGATTCTCGCGAGGTTACTGAACGTCCGGCGTTCCCTTTACGGGATCCTTGGTATTCACCCAGTCCATTTTTCCCTCACGTATCTCATGGCGAGGCTCCTCCATCTCCTCATGCTTGGATGTTTTCTGGCCAAGTGGGTTTCGCTGGTTCCACCCAGGTTCCTGACCCTAGAGAGATCTTTGACCTTCAGATTAGGCAAGGAGTTCGAGAGGCGGTGCCTATCTTCTTCGATTTTGTCCCGGGAAAAATCTAGGGCTAGCCTATCTGGGTAGATAAGGAACTGTCTGATGCTGAGTTTGTGGGTCGCTTGGAGCGCGTTGGTATCCTAAAGGCAGTGGATATTTCCAAAAACCTTGAAGGCTTCAGAGACGCCAAAGGGCTCAGGCATCTGGTACGTCGTTGGTGCCCTTCCCTTCATACTTTTTTCTTTTCTGTTGGTGAATTGACGATTACTTTGGAGGATGTGGTGAATAACTTCCTCCTCCCGGTATTTGGTGACAAGAGCCCCTTTGATATTAACCTTTCTGGTGAGGATCTCGTGGTAGAAGATAAATTGTTTGGTCATTTTAGTGGTCGTGCTACCTCTTCTGGTGGCAAGCCAGCTAGGATGGGAAGGTGGGTGATGACCCTCTCTCGTGAAAAAGAGAAGGAAGTGAGGTGGGCCGATTTCCTGGCTTTTTGGCTTAGCAAGTTCTTGTTTAGTGAGTTTCCTGGGTACGGAGTTAAGTCTTCCTTTTTTCCGTTAGCAATCAAGTTGGCTCGAGATACCCAATATCCTTTGGCCCCTCTGTTTTTGGGTCATGTTTACTCTCAATTGGACCAGCTTCATGGAGATGAGACTGAGGGTGATTCTTGATATGTGATTACCTCATCTCTTCACTGTGCTATCCTTCAGATTTTCATGTGGGACCATTCTGCAGCTACTTTGGCCAAGTGCGGGAATTTGAAATTTGTGAAGGACAAATTCCAAGGATCCCCTGACATAGTGAAGGGTCTTTGTGGCAATTCTACTGATGCTTTTCCCATTATCTTTCATTGGATTAGCTTGAAAGGTGGTGGCCTCAATCTTGTGGAATTATTTGACCAAGCAGGGAACTTACATTGGAGATCCCCTCGTGAGTTCGGCCCTGGCTTTGCGTGTGATTCTGTATTGTCTTCTTTTTTATCTTCTACAGGTAATACCTTTGACTTGCGCCGTGGTGATGAGGGCAACCTGGCTTACCTTGCCTATATTAGCCCCTCTTGGCTTCCTGTGCCTTCTTCGAGTGGCCCAAAATATACCCATTATTCAGCACACCGGGTGCTCCGACAATTTGGTTTTGATCAGGATGTTCCTCTAGTTTTTAAGGACGTGGTGCTGTCCCTTCCTTCTTTGGATCCTTTCCTGAGGCTGCAGGCCTTTTCTTATTGGTCCCGAAGGAGCCCCCAATTTGCAGTGCCTAACTCCTAGAGAGGAGTCTTTGCTTCTAGTGGCTATACCAGTTATTGGAGAAGAGTACAGAAGTCTTTCGTTGACTATGTTAGCTCTGGTACAGTTCAGGAAACCCCGAATCTTAGCATTGTTTCTGGTCTGACATCCAATAGGCGTTTATCCCTTCCTACTGCTGGGATTGTTTCTGCTGCTGCAAGCAGCAAGACTGGGTTTGTAGAGTGGTATGCCTCCAGGGGAGGTTGGGTGACTTATGCATAGGATTTTCCTGAGACTTGGCTGGGTTATAGTCTCGTCATTGGCACTTCCTCTGGAGTGCCCATCAAGAAAGGTGCAGTGGAGACAATGGGTGCTGCCACTACTCCGAGTAAAGGTAAGGATGTCAGGCCGAAGAAAATGAAAGTTGTTGATGTTGACGAAAGTACAGGGAGTGTGGAGATAGGTTCTGAGACGAAAAGAAGAAAGACTGGGAAATCTCAAACACACTTGGCATCTCAGGAAGGCAAGGATGTCGGGGAACCTTTGGCTTCAAGGACTCGGAAGAAGACCAAGGTTGAGTCTCCTTTTTCCCAAGTTCCTGTGACTGCTTCAGTCCATGGTTCTCTAGGATCCTCTGGTTTTGTATCCCAGCCTCCTTTAGGACCCTCTGGTCGTACTCGTAGTAAGTAAAAGACTTCCAGAGAATCTGTAGAGAGAGAGAGAAGGGCAAGACTTCTTTCCTTCTTCTCTCTTTTTGACTTGTTCACCTTGTTGCACTTATTTCTTCTTTGCTAATGAGTGGTGGTTTCCTTTGCAGTCCAAACGCAAGTCTGATTACAAGAAGGGCAAAAGCCAATCCTCTGGTGACGATGTGGTATGTGTGCCCCTTTTTTTTTATATGTTCTCTCCCTTCTACTCTAGCACTGTGTTGTTAGTATTACCCCGCTGTTTTCACTGGGCACTGCTTCTCCCTATTTTTTTTAGGTGGAGGTGTCTCCTCCTATGACTGGCAAGACTTTGGGAGAGGAGGCTGTTACTACTCTTTCTGTTGCTCTTCCTATTACGGGGGAGGAGCCCCCCATTGGTGGTCTGGCTGAGGAGACCGGGCAATTGATGCAGGGTTCCCAGGATTCTCAGGATCCCAAAGCTTCTAAGATCCCTTCATCTCAAAGTCCCCATCTTGAGCGCACTACTAGTCCCATCAGGACTGTGTTTCCTCAATCATTGTCAGATAAAGGTGGTTTGGGGGACACTCCTTTATCCAAACAAACAGGTGAGCCATGTTTCCTTGAAATAGCATTACATCTCTATTTTTTCTTTTCCAGTTTTTTTTTTGAGTTCCTTCTTTTCTTTTCCCTTTTAGGTCAAGCCAGTGAGAAGTCTGTTCCCAGTGTTGCCTCTTCCTTAGAATCAGAAAGTTCAGAAGGTGAGTGCGAGTTGCTTCCACTGTGTTTCCTTTTCCTTTCTTTCCTTCCCTTCGCCTTTCTCCTTTTTTTAAAAAAAAATGGCGAAGCCCCCTGCATCTCTTCCTTCTTTTAGCGATTTTGCCATTGGTTCTTCATCCTTTCTCCAACTTGCCTTATGTTCTTTCCCATAATCCTCGGGGAAGTCAGGGGATCAGGAAGAAGAGGCTCTGCCCTAAGAGGCCGGTACTGGTTTGTCCTTCTTTCTCCCCTTTTCTTTTTTAAGACTAAATTTGTTCTTCCTTTTCTTTTCTTTGAATATTGATACAGGCTTTACAGGTTCTGAGCCTGTTATCCCTGAAGGAATTGTGAGACCCGTTCAAATTGCTGATCTTCAGCCAGAGCGAAAGGCTGCAAGTCCTCCAATCTCTGCAAGTGGTGACACAGCGATGGGGGACGCCTAGAAAGTGGCTGCCCCAGATCTTGATTCAAGGCTTTCCTCCTTCCTGTCTCGCTTTGATCTCTTGGAATTTAACAGTCTTCTTGCCAGCCATTTCCATGTTTTTGGGTCTTCTTATGGCAGCTTCCTGCGCTTCTCTGTTCCTGTTAAAGGCCTGCCGCTGTTAGAGAGTCTACTCAAGAGTCATGGAGATTTCACCAGTGGCTTCAGGGGAGGCGTCTTTCTGGGTAATATTTTGATGGAGTTGCTATGTGCTGTGCTGGTTTCCCTGAGGAATTCTTCTGTAGATTCTTTGTCTGAAGAAAAGCTTCTGGAATGGAGAGGGGTGGTCCAAGACCTTCTGGAGGCCAAGTTCAATTTGTCTTTTTTGTTAGATCATTTGCGTCTGTTGGCTCATATGCTGTTTGTGAGAGTCCCTTTTTCGTGACACTCAGGCCCAAGGATCCTAGGCCTAAATGAAAAGGAGGATTTGGTGGACCGGGCCTTGACTCACCGCAGCTACCGAGCTGTTTAAGAATCAAGTGAAATACAGATAATACTCCTGAAAATACAAACAAGATAACAAACAAGGATATCGTAGAATGTCAAAAATTAACAAGGTAAATTTAGGAGGAAAGAAACAGGATTAACTAAGCGATAAAAATTAGTGCTGTGGGGATCCTGGGAAATATGAAGCAAAGTTTCATTAATACATTGTCTGTTTGATTACAGAAAGCTCACTAGGACGTGCTACAAGGTTCAATCAAGCTCAAAAATTGCAGTCTTGAATGACTATTTCAGCCTTCAAAACTTGCAAAGTCTGATTCTCGTTGAATCCGAGTATGTGCAATAGTGACTTTTACAGGATATCGGGAAGCAATATTTTGTTTTCCCTTAATATTTTCTCTTCACTCTTGATTTTCTCTGATAGTTCTTTTTCTAGAGAATTTCTTCTTTCTTTCTCACTTTTTTCGCTGCTTCTTCTTCGCAACCCATCCCCTCCTTTTATAATGGAGTTTTCTGGGCTTCCCGGGGAACCATTGGTTCCCCTGTTTTGTTCTTTTGCGAACAGAGTATGTCTTCTCCCTGTTGTCTCGGTAAGTCCCTTTTCCGTTTCTTCTCATTCTTTCCTTCTCTCAGTTCTGAGTCTTTTGAAAGCTTCTGGTTGGCCATCTTCTTTGGGAGTGCTGAGGTATGCCCTTCTCGGCATCCTCACTTCTGGCGCCTTCTATCTTTCCTATTTGGGCGGAATCCTGTTCTGCCTTTTTAAAAATCGTTTGTTATCATTCGTCTTCCCTGTCTTGGTTCCCCGAGGCCTCTTCTGTCTGTGCCATGAGAGGTCGCTCGCGCTCTTTTTTACTTTTGTTTTCTTGTTTTCTTTTTTTCTGTCTTTTTTCTATCGAGCTGTCCCAATATTCTTTTTTTTCTTTGTGCCTGAAGGGATCCGCGCCTATTGATGGTTCCTGAGGATCCTTGCTTCTTATACTTTGTCGTGGTCTTCTCTCTCTTTTTTTCTTTGGATGCTTCTCTTTTCTGGGCTTCGGGATCCTCTGGGCCTTTCTTTTATCCCCTCATGGGTCTCCTGTATAATTACTTTGGGCTTAGTTTGAATTTTCCTTCCGGGCTGGGCTTAACTTATTCTTTTTGGGCTTATTTTACTATGATCTTTTCGGACCTCAACACTGTTTTAGAGGCAATCATCCAAGAGTATAGACATCGAGATAGCTGCTGCTGAGGAAGCTTTGGCTCATGCTCACAAGGTTCTACAAGACTTGAAGGTCAAGCGGCAGAGGATCCTTTCTTCTTTGACTGTGCTTGTTATTTCTCCAGATGCCTCCCTGTTGGCCGGCCTCATTCCTTAGCTTATTTTAGATTTACATAAACAATTTGGGGTTGTATAAGTTTTTTTTTTTGAACATTGCTCTCCTCTTTGTTTCTTCTTTTTTTTTTTGGTGTTTCAAAACTGCTTCTCATTTCTTAGTATGTGAATTTGCCTTTCTCTTTGATACATTGCCTTTTCTTTCCTTTTCTTTTTGATGTGTGACTTTTCTCTTTTCTTTCCCAAGTCCTGGACCATGGTTCCCACAGGCTTTACTGTAGATTCTGGCCTAGGTACCTGGTGATCTTATTATGCAAGTACTGAACTGGGTACACTGATATCTTTTCCCATATATTTTTTTTTTTTTTATGCGGTCCCAGTTCATGGACTTTGACAGGTTCCCCTCTTTTTCCAAGTGCTAGGCTAGGTATCTTGGGCATTTTACTTTTACCTGTGATCCTAGACCTATGCATTTGGAACTGTCTGTGGGGTATCTAAAATTATTTGTAAGGTGAATCCTGGGTCATTTGTGAAAAGGTATTACATACCTTTTTCTCTTTTTTTTTTACTCAGGTATCCTTCTTTTAATCTATCCAAGCTAGGACTTTGCAGTACTTAAAGAAATACTTAAATATTGAAGAAAAGGAACTTCATTAAAATATGCTCATCTTTTAAGGAACAAAGAAAATCATTTAGTGCAGTATTGACCACAAAGTGTCAATCTATCATAGGTTCCTAAATAAAATCATTTTAGACCAAAATTCATGATAAAGGCTGAATGAAATAAAAAAGAGATAAAAAAAAAAAAAAAAAAAAAAAAAAAAAAAAAAAACTTAGCAGATTGTGAAGCTGGTAAAAGGATCCTGATGTACCGGGATCCCCTCGTCCTTATGCATAATACTATTTTAGCCATTTCTCGTTTATGGGTTCTGTCAGGACTGTCCCATTCTCTTTGGTAAGGTAATAATACCCACTCTCATGTAGGGTCCTTCCCACTTTGGGGTGAACTTGGAAGGCCCAGGCAGGTTCCTCCTCACGTGCTCCGCCATCCTTAGTACTAATTGCCCTTCAGTGAACACTCTTGGGCGTACTGCTTGTGCATATGCTCTGGTCATTCTTTGCTGGTACCTCTGACTTCTTTTCTCGGCCAGCTCTCTTTCTTCTTCTACCCCTTCCAGATCTGCTAGCCTCCTTTCATTGTTTGTGTCCTCACTTTCTCCTTGGCTTTCCTCCAAAACTACCCTTGGTGTAGGAATGACTAACTCCACGGGGCTGATGGCCTCTGTTCCATAGACTAGGGAGAATGGGGAGAATCCTGTGGCTGTTTTTACAGAGCTCCTGCATGCCCAGAGTACATCTGCCAGATGATCATTCCATTTTCCTCTATACTCATGCTTGATTTTCTTAAGGATCTTCAACATTACCCTATTAGTAGCTTCAGCTTGGCCGTTTCCTTGTGGGTAGTATGGGGTAGATCTCCCATGCTTGATGTGGTATGCTTCAGTTAACCCCTTCATGTCTTTGTTTATGAATGGGGTTCCGTTGTCACTGATCAATCTTCTGGGGATCCCGAACCTCGTAATGATGTGGTTTCGAATGAAATTAGCTACGGCTGCTCCAGTAGCTTTTTTCAAACAGATGACCTCTACCCATTTTGTAAAGTACTCGGTGGCTGCCAGGATCCATATATAACCGTTGGATGGAGGGTTTATAGGCCCTATGAGATCAAGCCCCCAAGTGTGAAAAGGCCATGGTGTCGTCATATCCTGTAGGACATTTGGGTGAGTGTGAATTGCATCTCCTAGGACTTGGCAAGCATGACATGTTTTGACCAGCTCCTCAGAGTCTCTCTTCATCGTTGGCCAGTAATATCCCAACAACAGTAACTGCTTGTACAGCCTTCTCTTCCCTGGGTGACTTCCACAATCTCCATAATGTACTTCTCTGACTACTTCTCTAGCTTCCTTTGGTCCTAGGCACCTTAGGGGATCCCCATGGTATCCCTTTTTGAATAAGATGTCGTTCTGCAGGAAATACCTGCCTGCTAGCTTTTTGAGCTTGTGGGCCAGTTTCCTGTCGGTTGGCAGGATCCCCTGAGCCAGGCATCCTATGAAAGGAACCCGCCAATCTTCTGCAATCAACACAGCGTAGCTTTCTTCTTTATCAATTGCCAAACGACACTCCTGGCATTTCTCCTGTATAATTGCTGCTTCCTTGTCCATATCTGGCTAGTAATACCCCATGCGTTGCATCCTTCTATATAGGCTGACCTTTTCTGCAACTCCACATGCTTGGGCGTGTAATTCTTCTAGTTTCGACTTTCCTTCCTTCTCAGTGATACATCTGGACAAAATTCCTCCTGGCAGCCTTCTGTACAATTCTCTTTTTATTTGAGTGTAATCCATTAGTTCTTTGACATTCCCTCTAGGCCCTGCCTCCTTCATCTTTTCTTTGACTTCGTTCCTCCAATCCCACTGTTTGGACTCTCCGGGGTACATCCCTTGGAGGATCTTTACAATAGAATGTTCCTGCCTTCCTATTTTTATCAGCGTATCTCTCCCATTAAATGGTATTTGGGATCCCAGGGTGGCGAGCGCATCAGCAAACCTGTTTTCACTTCTTTGAGTGTACTCTATGCTAAAGGTCTGAAATTCCAGCTCCAGCTTTTGTGCCCAAATCTGTAGGCTGCTAAGCTTTGTTCCCGTAACGCGAAGTCACCTTTCACTTGGGAGACTACAAGATTGGAATCTCCCAACACTCTCATATGTTTCACTCCTATGCTGAGTGCTATAGTCAACCCGGTTAAGTATGCCTCATATTTGGCTGCATTATTAGAGCACGAGAAACCAAGCTTGAAGGACAAGGGTATGATATCCCCATTTTCACAACTTAGTACAATTCCTACCCCATTTAAAGTTGCTGTAGCCGACCCGTCAAACCTCATGGTCCATTTCTTCCCTGGGATCTCCATTACTGCTACCTCACCAGGGATTTCTTCGCTCAGCGGGCCTTCCTCCTTTCCTGGGAATTGAGCTAGCAAATCTGCTATGGCCTGGCTTTTGACAGCCTTGGGAGTTCTCATGCCTATATCATATTGAGATAGCAAGACTAGCCATTGTGCTATTCTTCCCGTGAGAAGGGGCTGGTGCAGGAGTGCCTTTATGGGGTGGGACTTGGTTACCAAAAGGATTTGGTGAGCTGAGAAGTACCTCTTTAGCCTTTGGGACGCGTAAACGATCACTAGACAGGCTTTCTCTATTCTGGGGTACCTGGTCTCGGTATCCTTGAGTGTCCTGCTTACATAATATATAGGCTGCTCGTTTCCTTGGTCGTCTTCTTGTGCCAGCAAAGCTCCTATTGCCTGGGAGTTTGACGCTAAGTATAGCAGCAGAAGTCGCCCACGTACTGGTGCCTGGAGGGTGGGCAGATGATTCATGATGCCCTGAATTCTTTGAAAAGCTTCCTGCTGCTCCGTTCCCCAGGTAAAATCATTCCCCTTTTTCAACAGTTTGGATAGACCTGCTGTAGCTGAGGCCAAACCAGGCACAAATCTCCTAATATAGGAGACCCTTCCCAAGAAGCTCTTGAGTTCCCTAACAGTAGTTGGTCTTCTCATTGTGGCGATAGCTGTGGCCTTGGCTGGATCCACACTTATGCCTTTGTGATGTACCAGGAACCCAATGAATTTTCCAGCAGACACTCCAAAGGCACATTTCATGGGGTTCATTCGCAACTTGTATTTCCTGCATCTTTGAAAGACTTGCTCAAGTACTTGGAAATTTCTTGTTCTGGTTTTTGACTTGACCACAATGTCATCTACATAACCTTCCATCTCCTCATGCATCATGTCATGGAAAATGGCTGTCATGGTCCACTGATACATAGCCCCCGCATTTTTTAGGCCAAAGGGCATTACAATGTAGTAAAAGTTCCCAATCGGAGTTCTGAATGCCGTTTTCTCTGCATCTTTGGCAGCCATGCGGATTTGGTTGTACCCACTATATCCATCCATAAATGAGAACATTGAGCTTCCTGCAGCTGAATCTACAAGGAGGTCGATATTGGGCAAGGGGAATTCATCTTTAGGGCATGCCTTATTCAAGCTGCGAAAATCGACACAGCAATGGATCTGGCCATTTTTCTTCTTCACAGGTACAATGTTGGAAAGCCATTTTGGGTGTTGGATGGGTTTGAAAAAACTAGCCGTTAGCAACTTTTTGACCTCTTGAACTATTTGAGCTTCTACCTTAGTGTGGAAGACTCTAGCCGGTTGAACTACTGGCCTCATCCCTGGGTCCACATTAAGAGAATGGACCACCAATCCTAGGTCTAAACCAGGCATCTCATCATAGGTCCATGCGAACACATCCCTGTATTTTGGAAGCAAGGTTACCAATTGTTCCCTTTCTTGAGCCACCAATTGACTGCTAATGAAGACAGGCTTTCGGGATCCCGGTTCTGTTCCCAAGTCTATTTCCTTTAATTTTTCTTCGGGCTGAATCTGGGCCTCCTTAACTGGTTCTTCTGGAATTTCTTCTTGGGCCATCATGCAGCTTGGTGGTCCGGGACCTTCCTGCATAATGCATTTGGGTCCCGCACACCTTCACAAACGATAGATTAGCCTTCCCCCGGGTTCTCGCACCACCACACATTCTCAGGATCCTGAAGAGCTAGGCTCCCTTTTTTTGTCTTTTTCTTTCCAGAAGGTCTCTTAGGTCACAGATGCCCCTTCCTCCTTCTTCTTCTTCTAGGATGGGTGCCCCTGGGGTCCCGGGAGCGGGGCTCTCATCATCTGGCTCGAATTCATCATAGAACATCGTTTCTGTAAAGTTCACTTCTCCCTGGCTGAAAGGATTATGGTTGGCAGGGATCCTTATGGGCCTTCCGTTCAGTCTCCCTTTAATGCATTGATGGAACGTGGATGGAATAAGGCGATGTTTATGAAGCCATGAGCGTCCTAGTAACACATGATAAGAGACTTTTGCATTAATCACATGGAACCTTGTCAGGGCTACTATTGGCCCTACCCTTAAGGCCAGCTGTACGTATCCTTCTGTTGATTCTACCGATCCTCAAAATCCTGTTATTTCCATGGGAGCCCCTAGGATCCTTCTGTCAACTAAGCCCACAGCTTCCAGGGTACTCAAGGCTATGAGATTGAGCGATGCTCCCGTGTCCACCAGTGCTCTTTTGACTTGAATGCCATTTATGGTGGCCATTAGATAAAGGGGTCTACGGTGGTCTGGGTGCTCAACCTCCATGTCTTCATCAGTGAAGGTTATTGCGTTGGTTGTCTCCAAGAAAGCTCGACTAGCATGTGACTCTACTGTAAAGCATTCCATCCCTGAATCTGCCGCTATGCTCATAAGAGACTTTGTGGCCACTCTTCTTGCTTCTGGTCCGAATCCTAATTGATTGAATAGTGACCTGAACTTGGGATTCTTCTGAAGGGTCCTGACTGTTCTTGGGTGGAAGGATCCTTCAAATTCTCGTGCTTCTGCCGGGTTCCCATGTATTACTACTGCTACCACTCCTTTTCCTTTGTGGTTAGGCAAAGGGTTCCTCTGCACTTCTGGCTCATTTTGAGTGAGTTCCAGGATTCCTTCCCTCAACTTTTTGTGGAAGAGTCTGCGAAGGGTCCAGCAATCCTTGGTGGAGTGCTTGACATAATTATGGATTCTGCAAAATAAAGGGTTCTTCCTTTTTTCTTCAGTTGGTGGCCTGGACACAGTGAATGGCCTAACAACCCCATCTCCGATCCATTTGTCTAAGACATGGCTTAACTCCTCAGCTGTACATGGGATCACCAGTGGTTCCTCGAACACCTTCCCATTTGGTCTCTTCCTTTTCTCTCCTACTGATGCTGTCATAGCTTGGAATGCGGGCAAACTGCGTGATACATAGATTTTCAAGGTTGAGCCTATAATCAAAAAGCATGTTGGATACACAGGTTTCCACGAGCTCCTTTTCTTCATGGTCCCCATAGCAGTCTAGGGACACATCTTCAAATCTTTTAATGAATTGGACGGGATCCTTTCCAGGTCTCTGCCTTACCATTTGCAGATTCTGGAAAGTGATCTTGTCTTCACTAGGGTAATATTTGGCACAGAATTTTTCCATCATCTCATCCCAGGTTTTGATGGACCTGGGTCTCAGCGTGGTGTACCAAGTGTATGCCCTATCCACTAAGGACTTCGCGAACTCCCTTTCTCTGTCTCCTGCATAGGGGCCCATAGTGTGGACAAACCTACTCACATGTTCCACGACACTTCCATTTCTTCCATCGAAAGGATAGAACTTTGGGGGTTCGTACCCCTTAGGGTATGGTTTGCCAAGAAGTTCTAGAGGGTACGGGGGATCCCGAGAGAATTGCTTGGGGATCCCTGAGAGTTTTTCCCTTTCTTGCTCCAGGAGGGCATTGACATCTGCCAGTGTTACGTACTGAGGGTTGGCTCTTCCTCCCACTGCTGACCCTCCTTTTGGCTGCGTCCCATCTTGGTGGCCAGTAGGGGGATCATTGTCTCTGATTTCCTGTGACCTGCCCTCTTTGAGAAGACGAACTTCTTGCTCCAGATCCTTCAACATTGCTGTCATCCTGGCCATGAGGTCTGGTTCCTGTCTTGTGTGTCTTTGTTTTGACACAACCTCCTGTTCTACCAGGGGTATCCCGCCTCCTCGCCTGGAAGCTACCTCGTTTTCTCCTACGGGCTCAGAGGCCGTAGGTGACACATTAGTTTCTCTGCTGTTTCTTTGTCTTGGAGGCATACTCTGTGAAGGGATTGCTTCTTCCCTCTTCTTTGCCCAGTCCCCAGCAGAGTCACCAAAATGTGAGAATGCCTTTTTTGTGACACTCAGGCCCAAGGATCCCGGGCCTAAATAAAAAAGGTTTGGTGAACCGGGCCTTGACTCACCGCAGCTAACGAGCTGTTTAAGAATCAAGTGGGATACAGGGGATGCTCCTGATAATAAAAAATGACAAGCAAGGATATTCGTATCGAAGAATGCCAAAAAATTAACAAGGTAAATTCAGAAGGAAAGAAACAGGATTAGCAAAGTAATAAAAAATTAATGCTGAGAAGATCCTAGGAAATATGAAGCATATTTCATTAATATATTATCTGTTTAATTACAGAGAGCTCACTAGGATGTGATACAAGGTTCAATCAAGTTCAAAAATTGCGGTCTTGAATGGCTACTTCAACCTTCAAAACTTGCAAAGTTTGATTCTCTTTGAATCCGAGTATGTGCAATAGTGGCTTTTACAGGATACCGAGAAGCAATGTTTGTTTTTCCCTTTAACGTTTTTCTTTCTCCTCACTACAGATTCTTACTGATAGTTTTCTTTTTTGAAAAATCTCTTCTTTTTCTCTCTGTTTTCGCTACCTTCTCTTCGCAACCCATCCCTTCCTTTTATAATGGAGTTTTTGGTCTTCCCGGGGAACCGTTGGTTCCCCTGTTTTACCCTTTTGCAAACAGAGCACGTCCTGTACCCATCATCTCGGTAAGTCCCATTTCCGTTTTTTCTCATTCTTTCCTTCTTTCAGCTCTGATTCTTTTGAAAGTTCCTGGTTGGCCATCTTCTTTGGGATGTGCTGAGGTATGCCCTTCTCGGTATCCCCGTTTCTGGCATTTTCCACTTTTCCCTTTTCTTTCCCATCTGGGCGGAATCCTGTTCTGCCAACTTGAAAGTCACTTGTTATCATTCTTTTTTTTTGTGCTTCCCTGTTCTGGTTCCCCGAGGCTTTTTCTGTCTGTGCCATGAGAGGTCGCTGGGTTCTACTGGCGCTCGCATTCTTTTTGCTTTTGTTTCTTGTTTTCTTCTTCTGTCTTTTTCTTTAGAGCTATACTAGTCTTCCTTTGTCTTTGTGCCTGAAGGGATCCGCGCTTCTTGATGGTTCCTGAGGATCCTTGCTTCTTATCCCTTGCCGTGGTTCTCTTTTTTTTTTGGATGCTTCTTTGTCTGGGCTTCAAGATCCTCTGGGCCTTTTTTTATTCCTTCATGGGTCTCCTGTATCTGCTACTTTGGGCTTAGCTTGATTTTTCCTTTTGGGCTTGACTCATTCTTTTGGGCTTTCTTCACTATGATCCTTTTTAGACCTCAACAGAGTGTAAACCAGAGATTGTATACACAAATACAAACTTAAGACAGGTCAGACTCAAACAAAACCACAATCAATACTAAAGTACACAATGAGACAGGTGCAACAAAATTGTGAAAGTGCAATAGAGCATAGAGAAACACAAATTTAGAAATAATTGTCAATGAGACAGTCTACCATGACCATGATATGCACAGATTGACAACATTCGAACATTCAGAACGGATAGCATAAATAAGACCACATAAGATAGGAACATGCATAGAATATCAAAGTGAAATATCAGAACACCCAAAATAGAGCACATGGCAGTCAGACATAACATTCAGAAAATGAAGTGTTGTAAAGAGAAACTTTCAAGATGCAATCACACATATGTTATGTCATCATGAAAACACAGTAATATGAGATAAGTAATCCAATGTCGCAAGCATACTACAACACACACACAAATGAATGGAGCAAGTCACGAAAAGAACCAAACCCATTTATCAAAAGAGTTTGAAAATCAACAACAGGAAAATAACAGAACAAAGAAAAACACAGTGTGACCAACAATATGAAAACGGATGAAAGCAACAACAAACACAACCAGCCATACCCATCAAACAAAGAGAAGAATGTTTCGAATACATTATCTACTCAAATGGCAAGAAAAACATTCATTAAACAGGGAATATGAGGTGAGGAAACTAAGACCCATACCTTTTCTTGATGATTTTGTGAAGAAATGAAGCAACAATGGAGTTTGAAAATAGGTACACGGAGTGTTTGGGAAGGAGACAGTTGAGAGAGAAGATAAATAGTCACAAAAGTTCAAGAGAAAACTGAAAAAGATTTAAAAATTGCCCCTATTTTTGCCAAACACGCGTTTTTCACAACTGAAGTGAGTTGCCAACAAGTCGCCAGGTCAAGCCGCCAGGTCAAGCCGCCAAAACACTCAAAGACAAAATTTTGAAAAAATTTTCTAAGTGTTTTTCGCGACTGGAAGGTCTACCCGCAAGGGAGTCGCGAGCTGAACCGCAAAAATCTCTGAGTAACCCTCGCGACTGGACCTTCCACCTGCGAACAAGTCGCCAAAATTGACCTGCGAACTCGCAACTGAGGCCTGCGACTTGACTAACCCGCGACTGAGTTGCCAAAACAGGGCAAAAGAGATTTTTGAAAATTTTCAGTTTTAAAGAACAAAATACTTTCCAAAAACACTTAAAACACTCAAAAATCTTTTTGTGCTTGAATCAACAAAGATTGAGTATGTGAAAACACATTTCATCAAGTACAATTACACAAATGAATATGGCATTAATTAAACATAGACTTGTGTGTTGTGTGTGGATATCAACAATGAGATAGTCCTTAGTCTAATGTGAAGCTTCAATGATCAATTCAACCAAGGCATACATAATTAGCACTAGATCATGTGACCTATCTTAATTATAGAAGTATGCATATATGACCTCCCACAAAACTTGATAACATAACAAGGAGCTTTACATTTGACTCCACTTTCAATCATAACATTTGATCTTTTTGATCCTTTCAAGACAATCACCTCTCATTGTGAGAGTGATAATAGATATTTCATCTTGATGAGATAGCCTTTGGTTTTTTGAATAAACTTTCACTTTAATTTTTGGTCGCTTTTCCTTTTTTCTAGTCGAATACTAGTATGTGCGACAGGCTTTTGTAGCTCAATATCTCTTTTCATTTGGAGATTTACATTTGGTGAGCTCTTTTTAGCAAAAACAAAAACAAAGAGTGGGAAGATATATAGACACAAGTCTATGCATGTCTCAAGATCATCATAACCATTCACTAATTATTCATGACAAGTTTGAAGATCTATTTACAACAATCATATAGATTTCAAGATTTCTCCCACAGTGATAAGAATGCAAAGAAACAAGCTATGCTCGAAAATGCACAAAGCCATTAGCACATAGGTACAGGGCAAAACAAGTTTTGAGACAAAAACTCAACAATGTCAATCAAACTTTTTGATTTTCTAATTTTTATGTGATTTTTGGATTTTTGACACAAGAAGAAAAGGATTGATCAAAAACAAAAAGAAAACCAAAAGTATGCACAAATAGACAAACAAACAACCATCAACATAAACAGCAAGCAAACAATCAAACATCGTCACAAAGCATAGGAAGTATTAATGCATGGACATGTTGTAATGCTTATGCATGAGTACCCTTTTTCACCCACACGTCACTTGCGTTTGGGGTGATTTCCTTATAGGATTGGGTATGGGAGTTAGGACTTTCAAACCTTCGTGTGAAGCTTTCCAAGCAGTTGGTGAATGCACCAATCATCTTCATCACGTTCATCATTCTGGGATCACCGTTTTGATCTCTTGATGGTTCACCAACCTAATTTCTTCTATCATTTCTAGGTCCTCGTGACCTTTGAGGAGTTGCACTATTCTTTGCTCTTAGCTTTTGACAATTTGGTCGAGTATGCCCTTGAAGTCTGCAATGATGACACACATAAGTTGATCTAGGATCTCTTTGTGGTCATGGACGAGACTTGGCTCGGGATTCAGATCTGCCCACAGATTGATTACATGAATTCAACAACCGTACGTTCCCCACATTTCTCTTCTCCTTTATCTTGGGCTTCTCAGCAGTAGGACCAACATCAGCTGATTCTTTGGCCTTTATAAACTTCACTTCTTTAGTGACATTTTCAGATGAGCTACTTCCTCCGATATATCCCAGTCCAGATTTGTCTGAAAAGTTCTTTTGAGATGAAATAACATCATCTAGCTTCTTGGTGGTGACCCTCTCAATTCTAGCATTTGCTTGCACAACTTCTTGTTCGAGAAATCTCACTTTTGTGTAAGCTTCTGACAGCTCACCATTCAGTGTCTCTATCTCACATTTGGCCTCCCTATATCGGATTAGGAGACTTTTATAGTCCTCCTCTGCCTTCTTCATTTTTCTCATAGCAGCCATGGCCACCCTTGTGTACTCACCCGACTTCTCCAGGAGTGAGTTATAATTCTCTTAAAGATGGGCTGTGCTTTCATCTTCTTCAGCATCTGATTCTTCAACAACTCCTAGTGATTCATCATCACTATGTTCTCCAAGGTCTCGTACAAGCAGATTCAACTTGTCTGAAGACTCAACATGGGTAATAGTCATAAAAGCTGAATAGTTCCCCTCTCCATCACAGCTTTTTTCAGAGTTTGAGTCGGATGAATCCGAGTCACTCAATGTCGTGGCATACACTTTGCCTTTCGATTTCAAATAATTCGAACATTCTTTCTTGAAGTGTCCATGCCCGTTGCATTCGAAGCAAGTGACACCTTGTGTAGATTGAGATTCTTTTCCATCTTTCTTTTTGAATTCCCTTTTCTCCCTTCTAGAACTTTGGAATTTTCCTTTATCACCAAATTTGCCATTATTTTTGAATTTCAAGAATTTTAGGAAATTTTTTACAAGGTATGCAACATCTTTGTCAACCACATCTTCTCCCGATGAGTCATGGTCTTCCACTTTCTCATTAATGGTTTTAAGAGCAAGAGATTTACTCTTCCGTTGATTGGGCAGAGACATCTCATAGATCTGAAAAGAACCAACCAACTCCTGGACTTTGATGTCATCAAGGTCCTTGCTCTCTTCAATCGCTGTCACTTTAGAACGGAAACTTTCCGGCAATGATCGAAGGATCTTCCTTACAATTTTAGAGTCCTCCGTTTTCTCTCCTAAATTGAACTTGCTTACAATCACCTCATTCAACTTGCTATAGAAAGAGTCAAAGGACTCATCCTCACTCATTTTTAACTCCTCAAACCGAGCGGTTAGCATTTGCAGTTTGGTGTCTTTTACTTTCTTCGTACCTTTGTAAGTGGTCTCCAATATCTCCCATGCTTCTTTAGCAATGGTAATGTGAGAGATCCTGTGAAATACATCTGGAGACACACCACAGAAAATAGCATTGAGTCCTTTACTGTTAGCATTAAATGCAGAGAGTGCTACCTTATCCCATGTGGATTTAGCTTCCTCAGGCCTAATCCAACCTATCTTAACAGCATCCCAAACAGATTCATCAATGGAACACAGAAAAGCTCTCATGCGAACCTTCCAAAAAGCATAATCACTACCATCAAAGTATGGAAGTGCATTTAGGGATTGAGACCGATCCATCTCAATAGGGAGTCAAGGATCACACAATGGTAATGAAACCACTAGAATTGTACCGGCTCTGATACCAATTGAAAGTTCAAATATGTGTATAAACACCCTTGAACGTTTAGACCCCCAATTTACAAATTAACCAATTCAAACTTTATGTCAAACAACTAGTGTGCGGAAAATGAACACAAGCTATGATATAGAATTGGATAAACTATCTAAGTCAAATTAAAATCACAACCCACAGCAAATAATAAAAGGCAAAGATAAAAGGGAAGGTAGATGCAAACACAAAGACAACATGCGATGTGTTATCGAAGAGAAAACTGAAGCCCTCGGCGTAAAACCACTCCGCCACCCTCTAAGCGGTAAACAATCCACTAGAAAATGTAGTTGGGATACATGGACAGCAATAGACCCTCCAAGCCTAATCTACCCAGTGCACCTAAGCCCTCCAAGCTTCTTGCTCCAATGAGGTTGCGCCGAATCTTTTTCTTTTCTAGCTTCTCGGATTCCGCTACTAGACCGTAGCATCAACCAATGTAGATTGGTTCCTTCCTAACTACTTCCCAGAACACCAAACAACCCTCTCACAGTGATGAATATGGTGAGAACAAGGTTTTGGTAAAATGCCTCTCAAGGATTTGACAATGGAGAGGAAGAGAGTTGAGGAATTTGAAGAGACTCTAATCTATAGATTGTAGGTGAATCAATCTTGTTTTTCTTTAGGGTTTCTCTCTCAAAATTCTCTCTGGAAGCTCTCTTTCATTTGTGGGTATAAGGGGTATTTATACTGAGGTGAGAGGAGAATGTGAAACGTCAGGTTTTACAAAACAGGAGTGGCTCGCAGCTTGACCTCGCGACTTGACTGAGTCGTGAGATCCAGTCGCGAGATGACTGTATGGCCAGTTGTCCTATTTTGTCCTATAGTGCTCCAGCTAGCATGACTGTTCACCTTCAAATGTATCCCAACTACATTTTCTAGTTTTTGGGGAACTACATTTGATCCTAAAGAAAAACAGGACAAAACCCATTCTCCATTGTCAAGTCGCGAGGTCAAGCTGCGAGCCACTTGAGAGCAGTGTGCCATTAAATCTCTTGTGAGATCTAGAGGAGTTTTCCTTTACACATACTTAGGATTTTCAATGAGGAGATATTTTCTACACCTTGATGATCAAAACAGTTGCTGCCATTAAAGCTTAAAGAATACACAAGCGGGGGTGCTTGTAGCTGGTGGGAATCCAAAGAAAGAAGGAGTCCGTGGATTCGGAGCTTGCACGTGGTCATGTCAGTAAGTTCTACTGGTTGGTAGCATTGGGAAGTCGAGTGGGGGTGCTTGTAAGTCCTTTTGTATGAACTTCGATTCTTTCTGATAGTGGATTCAAGTTTACCTTGAGGATAGCTAGGTCAAATCCTCCCCAGGTTTTTACCGGTTTGGTTTCTTGGGTGATCATATCGTGTGTTATTTATTTTCCGCTACTTTGCATGATTTGATCTTTATAATTGTGATAACCTAGACTTGTTTAATTGGACTAAGTAACAACTTGGCTAATTACCTAGGTTTAATCAATTGTTTAAGGGGTCTAAAAACCGTTCAAGTGGTATCAGAGCAGGTAGCTCTTTTGTTTTTGATCCTTTGATCTTTGAGCTGATCCTTGACCCCTTTGATATGGAATTTTGGAAATTCTTTCAGCTTATTCATCAACTTGCTTACTTTGTATATGTGTCTCTTGTTGAGTTTGCTAGATCTTTCCTTGAACATCTTGGTCTTATCATATGTGATAATAATTATTTGTGTTATACTGCCTTAACCGCCTTAAAGGCACGTGATTCTTGTCTTTGGTATTTGGATAGTGGTTGTTCCAGGCATATGATAGGAAACAAAGGATTATTCAAGACTCTTTTTGAAGGAAAGATTGGTACAGTCACTTTTGGAGGTGGAAGCAAATCTGTCATCAGAGGCATTGGAACTGTGGACATCCCTAGGTTACCGATCTTTGAAGATGTTTGGTATGTTGATGGACTAAAGGCAAATTTACTCAGCATCAGTCAAATTTGTGACAATGGACTAAATGTTCTCTTCACTAAGCATGAATGTGAAATACTTGATGGTGGAGGTGACTGTATGTGTGTTGGTGTACGAACGGCGGACAACTGTTATGGATTGACACCAAGCATAAGCAACTTAGTGCAAAGATTGATCAAGTTGATTTGTGGCATCAACGGCTTAGGCATGCAAGTCATAAGCAGTTAGAAAAGATTTCAAAATGTGATGCTGTTGTTGGTTTACCTAAGTTTGAGAAGATAGATAAGTGCATATGTGGACCATGTCAGATAGGTAAACAGATAAAGTCTAAGCACCCGTCTGTGGATAGTGTTCAAAATTCAAGACCTCTGGAGTTACTACACATTGATCTTATGGGTCCTGCTCGAGTTCAGAGTTTGGGAGGAAAGAAATATATTCTAGTGGTTGTGGATGACTTTACAAGATATACTTAGGTTGTGCTCTTGAAAGATAAAGCTGAGGCTCCTGAGAAGATGATACATCTGTGTAAGAAATTACAGGTTGAAAAAGATACAGTGGTAGCCAGAATCAGAAGTGACCATGGAAGAGAATTTGAGAATACCAAGCTAGCTACTTTCTGCAATGAACAGGGCACACATTAAGAATTTTCATCACCCAAGACACCGCAACAAAATGGAATAGTTGAACGGAAAAATAGGGTCGTTCAAGAGATGGCACGTGTGATGTTGCACAATACAAAATTGCCAAAATCTTTCTGGGGAGAAGCAGTTAACACTGCTTGCCATACACTAAACCGGGTGTATTTCAGACCTGACTCCAAGAAGACTCCCTATGAACTCTAGAGAGGAAAGAAGCCAGTTGTCAAGTATTTCAGGATTTTTGGTAGTGATTGTTACATTCTACGTGATAGAGAGCACCTAGAGAAATTTGATGCTAAGAGTGATAAAGGATATTTTCTAGGGTACTCCTCTACTAGTAGGGCATATAGGGTGTACAATCTGAGAACCAAAACTGTCATGGAATCTTCAAATGTTGTGATCAATGATGAAGTATGTCCAGAAGCACATCCAGAAAATACTACTCAGGTTCAAGATAAACCAATGGAGGTTAATGACTCTCTCCCTGATGATTATGTTGTGAAACATAGTGATGAGGAGCTAATGGTGTTGAATGATATAATATATGTGCCATCAAGTCCTAAACCATCCACTCCAGCTCATGAGACTCAACAGGTTCAACATGAGTTTAGTCCTTCATCAGAACAGAGAGGTACTCCCAGATCTCTAGTTAAAGGTCCTTTCTCTAGAGTAAGACTGAATCATCCCTCCTCAAATATATTGGGAAGTCTGAATGAGAATATGAGATTAAGGTTAAAAGCCTTAAGTGTAATTACACACTCATGCTATCTGTCCCAATTTGAACCGAAGAAGGTAGATGAAGCACTTCAAGATGCTGATTGGGTGAACTCTATGCATGAAGAACTTCATCAATTTGTTCGGAATGATGTGTGGGAATTAGTTCCTAGACCAAAGGGTGTGAATGTAATTGGAACTAAGTGGATCTTCAAGAACAAGTCAGATGAACATGGCACTGTCATCAGAAATAAATTAAGACTTATTGCTCAAGGCTACACACAAGTGGAAGGGATTGATTTTGATGAGACCTTTGCTCCAGTAGCAAGATTGGAATCCATTAGGATACTGCTGGCTATAGCTAGTCATCTAAACTTCAAGTTATATCAAATGGATGTCAAAAGTGCTTTCTTGAGTGGAATGCTGCAAGAAGAAGTTTATGTTGAACAACCTAAAGGATTTGTTGACCCTCACAGACCTGATGATGTCTACAAATTGAAGAGAGCACTGTATGGTTTGAAACAAGCTCCACAGGCTTGGTATGATAGATTGACTGCATATCTTACTGAGCACGGCTTCAAAAGGGGATTTGCAAACACTACTCTCTTCATAAGAAAGGATAAGAATAGTTTTGTTGTAGCACAAATTTATGTAGATGACATTGTTTTTGGTACTACTAATGACTCTCTTGCTCATTCTTTTGCAGATGAAATGAAGGCAATGTTTGAAATGAGTATGGTTGGTGAACTAACATATTTTTTGGGATTACAGGTGAAGCAAACGGATTCAGGGATCTACATCAACCAAGCCAAATATGCAAAGAATCTAGTCAAGAGATTTGGACTAGACCATGCTGCCCATGCTAGAACACCAATGGCCGCCAATGCAAAACTAACAAATGATCCATCAGGTGAGTCTGTTGATGTTACACTATACAGAAGTATGATTGGATGTTTGTTATATTTGACTGCTAGTCGACCTGATATTGCTTTTAGTGTTGGTGTTTGTTCTAGATTTCAGTCTAATCCAAAGGTTTCACACTTAAATACTGTAAAAAGAATAATTAAATATGTTGCTGGAACTTATGACTATGGATTATTTTATAGCAAAGAGTCTAATCTGTCTCTTGCTGGTTTTTCTGATTCTGATTGGGCTGGTAATACTGATGATAGAAAAAGCACCACTGGTGGATGTTTTTATGTTGGTGCTAACCTTGTTGCCTGGATGAGCAAAAAGCAAAATTCTGTGTCCTTGTCTACTGCCGAGACAGAATATATTGCTGCTGGAAGTTGTTGCTCACAGCTTTTTTGGATGAAAAAGGTTTTAACAGATTATGGGATATCCCAAGATACTATGGTGGTTTACTGTGATAACTCTAGTACTATTGACATATCTAAGAACCCTGTTCAGCATTCTAAGACTAAGCACATAGAGATTAGGTATCACTTCATTAGGGATCTTGTTGAAAGAAAAATTGTGTGTCTTGAGTATATTCCTACAGAGCGTCAGAATGCTGATATTTTTACCAAACCTCTTGATAGAAATAAGTTTGAGACTCTTTGTCATGTGATTGGTGTGATTCTGTGTCCCTAATCTGTCTTTGGCCTCTTGGTCCTTGTGCTTCATTGCTCTACCCTTTGTGACCATTGTTCTTTATTTTTTGTTTTTTTTTTGTCTCTAGGATTTGCATAAGCATAACATTGATGCATTTCATTCTAGGTGTTTTTATTTCTAATAAAATAAAAAAATAAAAAATAAAAAAAAGGGGAAAAAGGAAGCACATTTTGTTTTTACACTATTCTTCTTGGTTTTTGAGAACAAGGTTGGTCAATTTATTTTCACATAACATGTTGTTTGTACCTAGTTTAGCTTTGATGGGCTTATTTATTGCACTCTACTAGTTGAAGATTTGTAGTGCATGTTGTGTGGGAAAGATGTGTTGAAGATTTGGAGTGCACTCTACTAGTTGAAGATTTGGCCTCTTGGTCCTTGTGCTTCATTGCTCTACCCTTTGTGACCATTGTTCTTTATTTTTTTTTTTTTTTTGTCTTTAGGATTTGCATAAGCATAACATTGATGCATTTCATTCTAGGTGTTTTTATTTCTAATAAAATAAAAAAATAAAAAATAAAAAAAAAGGGGAAAAAGGAAGCACATTTTGTTTTTACACTATTCTTCTTGGTTTTTGAGAACAAGGTTGGTCAATTTATTTTCACATAACATGTTGTTTGTACCTAGTTTAGCTTTGATGGGCTTATTTATTGCACTCTACTAGTTGAAGATTTGTAGTGCATGTTGTGTGGGAAAGATGTGTATGGTTTTTGATTACTATGTCTTAATCTTGAAGTCACTTGTTTTTAAATGTTGGACTTGAACTTTTAGAGAAAGGCATAAATAACCATCTCACCACTATTCACTAGCCAATCATGAACACCTTAGTGCATATCATAAGATTTTGTACTCGAGAAAGTGTAGCACATGCACAAAAAGAACATAAGGTGAAGCCTCGATAAAAGTGCTTAATTCTTAAAATCTAATTCGTGTGTACTATTAGGCTTGATGCCAAATTCACATAAACTTAAAATTGAAATGTATATTATGAGGCATAAATACAAGAAACTTACATAATTGCAAGCTTATGATCTAGGAAATGTGGGAGTTATATGATGTAACTCTTTAGGTGATAGTCTCTTTTAAATTCTTTGTGATGAATTTTGTAGATTTGGTGATTGATTACTATTCACATATCACCTCACATGTATCTCATGTCTTTGCTAGTCGCACACACTACACGTGTCACGACCCAAATCCATGGAACAGGAATTTCGAAGCATGACTAACTTGTTGAATTAATATCACTCAATAAACATGATTAATTTAAACATAATTCAAAACTCCAAATAAACAATGCTATTGATAAATCTCTTACAAAAGTCCAAACTCCTCAAATTTAGAATAATCTCCAAAATACAATGCAATCTAAAGCGAAATAAAAAGAAATAACTAATAATCTCTTAAGACTTCAAGTATTATTGACTTCGCCTAAAACTCCCACGCTCTACCTTGCACCTTATTAAGCAATCCAAAGGTTCTGTTCCCCCAACTAAACTTTAATCTGAAAATTGTAATTGATGGGGTGAGCCATACATCCAGTAAGCAATTATACAGAATACACAACGGAATAGAGTCAAGCCAGGCACGAGTATTTTGATTTTTCACAAACTCATTCAATGATATCAAAAATAATTATTCGACAAAGCATATAATGAATCACTTAATACATATGTACTCACATCTTAAAATCAATTGAAATCACATACATAAAATTGATCAGAGCACAGTTTCACATATACACATCACATATTCTCACATACAATCCTGTGAGCGGATACCAACATCTAACCCCTGCTGGTAAGGGATCAACACATATTCTCACATACAATCCTATGAGCGGATTTACACATATATCTGATATATCTGATCAATTCTAAAAACACTTATTTTGAGTCACATATCACAAAGCAAAGTTTATACAAATTATAATAATTTACTTGATATTAACAATTTCTTTTCAAATACAGAGGCATATCAAAGATCACAAAATCGAATAGAACATAAATCAAAGGAAGCTTGACTCTCTTAGGGAATGAATAAGAACTGAAGAGTTTATATACATATATTACAATTCTTGAGTAAATCTAAAAATTTAATTTGCTAAAAGAAACATTTTAAATACCATTTGGAAAATAGGAATATAACCTTAAAATCACTTGGTTTTAACAAATTTAAAGAACAAACACCATTTTGGAAACTTACATTGAAACTCAATTATTTTCTAAAAAGAGTTTAGTTTAGAAATCATCTTTTAAATGAGATTCAGATATTCAAAACATTAATTAAAATTTGAAATTTCTCTTTTAATGATATAAAAATGCTTTCAATAAACTTTAGGAAACTTTAACTTAAAAATATGACTTTTGAAAAAAACCTTGACATCTAAGAACCTAAATGACAAAACTTGTGCATATTATGCATAATTACTTACCTCTCTTGCTAATATATCCGAACACAGCCGAGCACTTTTAGTCTTCTGTAAGCTCTAAACAGAAAATTACTTTAATCAATAAGCATGAAAATTCATTATCATGAACTACTTCCTAAAAAAAACACTATAATCCTCCATAACCTTCTCTTTTTCCTAGAGTCACAATATAGGCAGAATTATTTCCCATACACAGAAACATCTAATCCGAATATACCTATTAGTTATTCTATAACAATCGACCAATATATCAAATATCATATTAAACCAACTACACGACTTCATGTTATTATTGAACACTACCTTCTCTTTAGGGTCAAACCTAAACTAGTAATATAATCAAAGTATTCAAAGTCTAGTCTAGTCCTTCATACCAAATCCTTCACGCACTAAAGTATAATAACCGAATTAATCAATAATCATGGCAGCGATACACTTGAATAGATATTCTATTCATCTTGAATCACAGGCCAAATACTATATGACAATAGCTCTAATAAAAACTATAGATCTGTCCCTGCCAAGACTAGGAAATGATTACCTAATGAGAGATCAATCTTTGAGCGCTAACTATAGTCTATAGATGACGCCTCCAGCCGTCTATGCTCTTTTTCTTTTTTCTTTTTTTGTTAAAGCGTATAATGAAGTAACCCTAGAGCCTTCCAAGATTTTATAGCTTCTAATTAACCTCAATTTAAGGTATTTTAAACTACTGGCCTATTTAGGTAAGCTAGAATTCCAAGGGACTCCAATAACTGTTAGACTTGTTATCCAAAAAGGTTTTTATTCTCTCAGCCTTTTCCTTAACCGATAAGGAGAATACTGCTTTAATTCCTTAATCTTTCTATAATTGAAACAAAATAAATGAGGACTACACGTTACCTAATTGTGCAGTCTATTGTTTCATCTCTTACTTGGTAGTAATCTTTGTTGGCCGCAAAATTACACCTCACATGTAGCATATCCAAAAACTATGTAAATAATCCTATCATGACACTACATGTTTATCCACATCACTTGTCAAAGCTAAAATAATAATATTAATAATGATGATAAAATCGGGGTATTACAACACGAGTTACTCGTTGCTAAATATTGTACATGTTATTGTGTGTGTTTATGGTCTGACCAACCAAGTTTTTGCAATCACCTTGAATTATGTGCAAACTATATTTATTGCTTGAAAATTTGTGAAGAATGCAAAATTTTGTTTTTGGAATATTGGGCTTAAAATTCTTGTTTGGAAAATCATATCATCTCATACTCATGTATTTTTGTTCTTAAATTTCAATGCTTTGAGTTAAATCTTTTTGTTTTTTTCAAAAATTGTGTTTTTCCAAAAAAATTTGGTGAGCCTCTGCCTGATTCGATCGGTCCATTCTGTTTTTCGACCGATCGAAATTTTTAAAATTTTAAAATTTTTAAGAGAGGGAGTCTCTGTCTGTTTCGACCGGTCGAGACTGATTTTCAACGGATCGAAACTCGTGTTTCTGGTTTTTTAAAAAGGCAGAATAGGACTTTTTCAAAGTCACTATTCAAACTTTTTCAAGTTACTCTCTCTCTCTCCGCGTTGGCTCTTGGCTCCACCATTAATTTTTGTCGTTTTCCTTCAAGATTTTTGCAAGGTTTTTGTCCCTAGAAGCCGGTAAGACCTTTTTGCCCTTCTTTTTCAAGTTTATTTCTTGTTTTCATGCATTTTTCATGCATTCTCATGGGTATTTTCGCCATCTTCAAAATTATTGGGTTTTTGATGATTCAAGCCAATTCTTGTGTAATTGATCAATGGGTTTTTGTGCCATGATGTTATATTGATGTTCCCTATAGTTTAATTTGATCAATTTGGTGGTTTTTGAAAAATTGAAAATTCTAGGTTTTTGAATTTGATCCGAATTGGGGATTTTTGTCAAATTGGCTTAAATTGACGAAATTGGCTTCGCCAATTGATGTAATTGGTCATTATTGTTGTTATTCTCTCATGTGTAATGATCAATTCGTCAATTTTTTAAAAAAATTGATCATGTGGTTTCTATATTTTGGGGTTTTTGTGTTAAAAACCTTTATGTGCAAGCCAATTTTGTAATTTGAATCTTTTTGACTCAATTCACTGCATTAGCACATGCATCATGACATTTAAATTTGTTCATGCATCATATAGATCTTGTTTCTATTTTTTGTGCTAACTTGCAGTCTGCCTTTGGTTTCAGTTTTGTGGTTTTTGTTCTTTTGCTCTGTGTTTTGATCCTTATCTTAGCACCATGCCTAGGAAAACTAGAGCTAATAGGACCACTTCCACTTCCTCTGAGTCTCCACCTAGAGTGGAGCTGTTTAAGAATGATAAGTGTAGAGAAGCCTATGACACCTTGAACTGTAGGCGTAAGATCTGGTTTGAGCGAGCTGTTGTGTTAGATGCGCTTGATCCGGCCATTAGGGCTAATTTTGAGTCTAGGGGTTGGTTACCTCTCGTACAGATAGATCATCCACCTCCGACCGCCCTGATTAGAGAGTTCTACTTGAACCTCTCTTGCCACATCTATGATTCCAACACCCTTGTTAGGAGTTGGATACGAGGTGTAGAGTTCACCATTACCCCTCGGGTGGTGGCTGAGGCTCTTAGGGTGCCAGCTGTTCGGGATGTTGTCTATCCCTATGATGAGTCACCCTCTTTAGATGTAGTCATGTCTTACATCACTGGGTCATCTATCCAGTGGGGTTCTGATCCTCAGATCACGTCTGCTGAGCTTACCGAGACTGCCTATCTCTTCTTTAGGATTGCGTGTCATTCCCTGTGGCCTATCTCTCACTTCCACACCATCCCTTAGAGCGATGTGTGTTTTTGTACGCCTTTGCTTCTGGAGCGTCTATCAGTTTTCCTCACTTTTTCTTTCGTTCTTTGAACGAGGTTCATAGGAGTTCTGCCGTAGGACATGCACTGATACATCCTATCTTCATTCATAGGATTCTGCTCTATTTAGGACTAGATGGTTTTCCGTCAGGTGAGCCTGTTCAAGTGATAGCTCCTATAGGTGCCACCTTTCTTCGTCAGAGGGCTGCTTAGTTGAGAGTTCCTCCTTCTCGTCCTAAAGGTGCGTCATCTAGTAGTGTTTCCCCTCCTCCCTCTTCTACACGTATAGCTGCTGCTGAGCCTTCAGGTACTACTGCTGATGCTGATGCTGATGTTCCTCCATCGACTGCTACGAATGATTCGGACATTCGTCGCACGTTGGATCATCTCTTGACCGTTCAGGCGGCTCAAGGATAGATTTTGGTGGACGTGCTTGATGAGATCCATGCCTTGCGTGCAGAGTTGGCGCAATTTAGACCACCTCCCTTTTGATGATGGATATCTTATGTGCCCTTTGGCATTCCGTCACAAAAAGGGGGAGTACTTGTAGAGTTTTTGCTTTCAGGGGGAGATTTTTTTATTTTGGTTGGAGCTTATGGAGTTTTAGATTGTATCTAGGTGCTTCACTGTGTACTTAACATTTTTAGCTCTTTCCCTGTTTTTTGATAGATATTCATGTTAGGGGGAGTTTTATGTTTTTGTTGGTACTTTATTTGTTTCTTGTTTCAAACTGCTTATTGATTTATATTTATGAGTTATTCATTGATATAGGTCTTTATTTGTGTGTTGTTTGAAATCAAGGAGTTATTTTGTTTACTTGTATTTTTTCCACACATGCGGTTATGCATTTTGTTTAGTGTTTCAGGAAATATACAGGTTGATTCAATTGAGCTGCTGTCTACACTTACAACTGATGGATAGCAGTTAGGATTGAATTTTTGTTTATGAGCATTATTTTGTAAAGGGCTTTTCATTTTGTAAACTTTGAGCTTCTAAGTTGTGTTTTGTCACGGATTGCCAAAGGGGGAGTTTGTTAGGTTCTAAAGTTTAGGACTTTATGTATTTTAGAACTCTAATTTGTAATGTTGGCAAACCATGATCAAAACAATGTGTTTAGAAGTGTTTAAAGCTAGCTCAAAGTTGTATGTCAATGTAAAGTTGGAATCGAGTGTAAAGCAGAAAGCAGTGTGGCTTTCGGCCTGGCTCGATCGATCGAAGCTTAGGCTCGACCGATCGAACGTCGGGCAGATTGCTTTTCTGTAGAATTTTCCAACTCAGCCCTAATTGTTTTAAAACGTTTTTAAGGTTTCTTATTTGTCCTAAGTATAAAAGGCAAACCCTAGCTACGTTTTAGTGTTGCTCATATTGCGGTTTGTGTAAATCTCTTGTGAGATCTAGAGGAGCTTTCCTTTACACAAACTTAGGGTTTTCAAGGAGGAGATATTTTCTATACCTTGATGATCAAAACTGTTGCTGCCATTAAAGCTTAAAGAATACACAAGCGGGGGTGCTTGTAGCTGGTGGGAATCCAAAGAAAGAAGGAGTCGTGGATTCGAAGCTTGCACGTGGTCGTGTCAGTAAGTTCTACTAGTTGGTAGCATTAGGAAGTCGAGCGGGGGTGCTTGTAAGTCCTTTTGTATGAACTTCGATTCTTTCTGATAGTGGATTCAAGTTTACCTTGAGGATAGCTAGGTCAAATCCTCCCCAGGTTTTTACCGGTTTGGTTTCCTGGTGATCATATCGTGTGTTATTTATTTTCCGCTGCTTTGCATGATTTGATCTTTATAATTGTGATAACCTAGACTTGTTTAATTGGACTAAGTAACAACTTGGCTAATTACCTAGGTTTAATCAATTGTTTAAGAGGTCTAAAAACCGTTCAATATATATTGATGAAAGCGAGGAATAATATTAAACATATGTTGTTCTACTATAAAAGAGTTCTCAACTTTTTCAAAAGATAATGGGTTAATCATCATTGGCAATAAAATATCATACAAAATAATAATATTAGAATTGCATAGAACCCAAGTTGGTAAGTGCATTAGCCCATTGATTGACTTCCCTAAATAAATGTTAAAGGCTTAAAGTGTCCTGAGGTCAATTTCAATCAATCTTATTTTCCATTAATTTTATCAGAAGGGCCACAGGCATTTAGGTGAAAATTTGTACTTAGAAAGGTAGGCCTGTTTGGTTGTGTTGTTTAAACAACACAACACATATTTCCACAATACTTAAAACGTTACTAGAACAATATTACAAATGGGCCTACTAGTATCAATGGTGAAGTCCAAATTTCAATTCAAGGAAGGCAAGATTTAAAAACAAGACTGGAAGAAAAAGAAAGTTGTAACACTAATATATTTTAAATTTAAATTGTAATATATCTTTCTAATACTTGGTTAAATTTACTCTAGAGGTATCCATCGGAACCCAAAAACCGACCCACCCACCCAAACCGCTCGAGCCGACCCAAAAACCAACTGACTCAATGCCGGTGATCGTCAGAGATGGGTCTTCGCTGACTTAATGTGGGTTGAATGGCGAGTTATCTTCTTCAAAACCTGATATACCCGATCTGATTGACGAAACCCATGAAAGAAGGCTAGATTTACCTAGATCCTTTCAGTTTTATCGATATTTCAGTGAAGGTTTGGTAGTTTTTGGTTAGATCTAGTGAAGATCTAGGTTTTCTTACTTAGATTCAATGGTGAGATGAAGATTTTGCTCAGATTTAAGCTTGATGTGGTGCTTTTTCTTTGATTTTTACTTAGTTTCGATGATGAGATTGCTCAAATCTGGGCTTGATGTGGTGGTTTTGATCTTCAATCTGGTAAAGATTTGGTGGTTGTAACTCAGTACCAAGGCCGGCCAACCCCACCATTGTCCACCGGAGATCGATCTGACTTGACCCAAGGTCGTCGGCAATCAGTCGTTCAATCATCCACCCGTTGTAAGCGGGACGGTTGCAGGTTAGGCATAAACCCAACCCGTGGACACCCCTAATTTACTCAATTGCCCTTAACAATTTTTCATTTTTGCAATGATTTTTTTTTTCCATATCTAATAATTTGATTATTCAAAATAATAATAAGGAAATGTTAATGAATGTCCTAAGAGAATTGGTTTATGAACTATTTTTAAAAATATTTTATAAAAAAATAATTAACTTTTTTGACAGCTTTTTATATTTCTCATAAAAGTGGTATTAAAAACTTTTCTAATATAGTTTATTAACAATTTAGGGCACCCGTTAAGATGACCCATAATAATATACTTGGAGAGTTGTCTACTTAGTGCCTTAATTGCTTTTAAAAAATTACATAGATTCCAATCTTTCTTTCTATATTCTTTTAATTATTTAATAGATTTAATTTTATAACAAAAACCTAGAGTTTGAACTTTAGATAGTGAAAGATTCAAGAGATTGATCAAAAAAATATTAATGTAGAGATGGAGTAGTAAGGACTGAAAATGTTTTGGACCCAAAACGTTTTTGGGTTCAAACGCTAATGGCCCAAACAATAAATTTTTAGAAAGTGGGCGGAAGAACTAGATTTATCCTAGAAGAAAAATGGTTAAGTTTAACGTTTCAAGACGGTGTGATGCAAGTACTATCAACAATCTCCCTTTGCTAAAGCTTCCCCCCTTTGTTTCATTTGATTTTTTTTTAAAGTAATATTGTCCAGGAGTTCCAATCCCTTCTCTCAATGCATTCTTCCATGTTATATACTGTCATCCTTGTGTCATCCTCACCACACACGTGTAGATTGGATTCGGGGGATTCCTTCCTGTCCCATCCAACTCTTCTTGGAACCTTCAACTAGTATCTATAAGGCTGCTTCATCACTGTTTAGGCATCACCTCCACATTAATGCGGCCAGAGAGTTGGTTGAGAGACAATTAATACGGAGGCAATAGCTGTTTAAGATATTTGTTTATCTTTCCTTTCTTACCCTTGGCCCTATGTCCCACCTTTAGTGGTAATGTAGCTTCAAAGTAAGTCTGTGATGATACGGCGTTCAGGTCGACCTCAGACACATATTGCCGAGAAGGATTTTGTCCTCGGACGAATACTGGACCCATCTCAAGTGGCATCTACTCCTCTTTTCATTTGGTTCCCTTTATAATCTTATGTGGGCCTTCTCGAATGGTCTAATGTCCTCAAATAGGGCCACAGGCCCAGTTAACACTGCTTTAATAATAACTATTGATTAACTGGCCCCCACAAGAGTCATTGGAGAATTATTGTTGTGAGAAAATAGTATACAAATAGTGGACATTTCAAATTATTTGGAATATAATATATAGGATTTGATTTAAACAGAAACGATGTCATGATATGGGATACAACACATTGAGTTTCAATTCCAGTAAAAGACTACCATTTCTATGGTAATTTTTTTATATTTTATTTGTCACATGGCAAAGAAATTATTTTAGGGAAAACTAAAATATGTTTTACCCAAATAAGTTATTTTAGGAAAAACTTAAAAAAAAAAAAAAAAAATTCAAAACTAGATCGTTTTGTAGTAACTAACAACACAAATATAAAGAAGACTAAAGAGTGGATTGAAATGAACAACATAAAGCTATATGACTGAATTAAATTTAATAATGTTCTCATTTAGTTAATTTAATTAAACATCTAAGATACAATAATTAAACAATTATACCTAAATTTGATCATTTCCATAATTATTTATTATTATTGCCGAGGGAAAGTTATTAATAGTTTAATACAGTAATTATATATATATATATATATATATATTGTGGGGGCCAGTTAATCAGGAAGTATTATTCAAAGTGGTACTAACTGGGCCTATGGCCCTATCTGAGGACTTTGGACCATCCGAGGAGGCCTAAATAAGGCTATGAATAGAATAAAATTGAGATAGGAGTAGAGGCAAGGTGAGATGGGTCCAATAAGCATCTGAGAACAAAAGTATTCTCGGCAACATGTGTTCGAGGTGAATCTGAGTGCCTTGTCATCGCGGACTTACTACAGGGTTACGTCACAATGGAGGGTAGGACATTGGACCAACGATAAGAGTAAAATGGCAGACAAATATCTTCAAAGGCTGTGGCCTCCACATTAATTGCCCCTCAACCAACTCTCTGGCCACATTAATGTGAAAGTGATGCCTGAACAGTAATCAAGCAGCCTTATAGCCACTGGTTGATGGTTCTAGGAAATGTTGGATGGGACAGGAAGGAGTCCCCTTAATTTAACTTACACGTGTGTGGTAAAGATGACACAGAGATTACAGTATATAACCTGGAAGAATGCACTGAGAAAAGGGATGGTTTTTGGGACTTTGATACAATTTACCTTTTGAAGAAAACCATATGAATGAAAGTAACATAGTTGGTTCCGAGGAAAAATTCGATAATCTTGTCTGAGTCATATCATCTTGAATCGTTCAGTTTAATCGTTTCACTTCTAAGATAAATCTAGTTCTTTCACCCACACTCTACAAATCTATTGTCAGGGCCAATAACGTTTGAGCCCAATCCTATTTTGGGATCAATACAAATTGAGTCCTTACAACCGGCGCCGTCTATGGGGAGAACTTGATTTAAATCAAAGGAAATCCGATTATAATGTTCATGATGGAGGAAGCAGGCCCACATCACTCCGCCGCAGGATCACACCAGGTAGATGCTAACCAACACCAAGCAGAGTTAAGAGGTTCCCAGAATGAAAATCCACAACGGAGCCTCGAACGGAGAGAGGGCCGCGAGGGGAGTATGCGCACAACCCATACCAACAAAAGTCACTCTCGTAGGAAGAGTCACGTTTCCCATGCAAAGAAGGATAGGGACATGCAACGTGAGATTGACGAGTTGAAAAGAGAGTTGCGCCACGCCCGGCGAAGGCGTTCCCCACCTAGCTCCAAACCATCATCCGAGGAGATAGATAAAGCTAATTATAGAAGGAGATCCAGGACTCCGCCTAGTGAGACTTTTTCCTATGAAGAGGAACATAGCCATCGACGCAGGTTCAAAAGCCCGCCTCGCAGGGGCTTGGGGAACAATGCCATGAAAAAATCGTTAAGCCGAGTTTCCAAATCGCCCTTCACAAGGAACATTAAGGAGGTGATTCTTCCTCGTCGATCCCATCAGCCTACAATTACCCTATATGATGGTCGGACAGACCCAGTAGAACACGTTAGCCATTTTAGCCAAAGGATGACTATCTACTCCAAAGATGAGGCCTTAATGTGCAAGGTTTTTCCATCAAGTTTAGGTCCGGTGGCAATGAGATGGTTTAACAGTTTAAGGGCCAACTCTATTGAGTCCTTCAAAAAACTTACCCGGGCTTTTAGCGCTCGCTTTATTACTTGTAGTAGGGTTCATCGGCCTTTGGGATCCTTGTTGTCTATGTCCATGCAAGAGGGCAAAACTCTTAAAGCTTATTCGGACAGATACTGGGAAATGTTTAATGAGATAAAGGGAGAGCATGATGATGTAGCAATAAGTACTTTTAAGGCTGGTCTTCCAAGCGAGCACGATTTAAGGAAATCTCTAACTGGTAAACCTATTATTAATGTATACCAATTGATGGATCGAATTGACAAGTATAGAAGAGTAGAAGAAGATCAACTGTAGGGAAAGGGAAAGGCTAAGGTAATCCCTCAAGAGAGGAGGGATGTCAAGTCGGACCGTTACAATAATAATCGACCTTAGAAAGACTTTGTTAGGCAATCAGGTTCTGCTGAAACCCAGGCGGTTAATGCTGTGTTTCGGGAGCCGATGCGAAAAGTATTGGAGAAGATTAAAAATGAGCCATTTTTTATATGGCCAAACAAAATGGCGGGAGAACCTAAGAGACACAATCAGAATCTTTATTGTCACTATCATCAGGATTATGGGCACACCATTGAGGATTGTAGGAATTTATGGGACCATTTGGAGCAGCTAGTCTGAGAAGGGAAGTTAAAGCAACTCTTGCATCCTTCCAATGGTTGGGTAGACCAGGCAGGCTTCGAGATGCGCGAGGATGCTTCTTTGAGACTCCCCCTTGGCACAATAAATTTTATTTTTGCTACCCCAGAGAGGACTGGATCTTGTCCTTCCAGAGTGCTGTCGGTGTTACAATCTCCAGCTAAGGAGCACAGCAAAGCATCCAAAAGAGCTAGGATGGACATCCCGCTGATTTTGGGCTTTTCTGACGAGGACAAGGCTAGAACCATACAACCCCATGATGATGCTCTGGTGTTCACACTAAGAATTGGTGGGCATGATGTGAAGAGGGTGATGATTGATCAGGGCAATGTTACTTATATAATGTACCCAGATTTGTACAAGGGGCTAGGCTTGAGGCCTGAGAACCTAGCAACCAACAGTTACCCTCTCGTGAGTTTTGAGGGAAGGATGGTCGTTCCAAAAGGCTAGATCAAATTGCCTGAACAAATCGATATGGATGTAGTAGAGGTGGACTTCATCGTTGTGGACGTTTTCTCTCCGTATACGGCTATTATGGGCAGACCTTGGCTTTACACCCTAGGAGCAGTCTCATCTATTTTACATCAGAAGGTGAAGTACCCATCTGGAGGCCAAGTTTTAAAGATAGTAGGAAGTTAAGTCGCAGCCCGGCAATGCCTAATAGCGGCTATACAACATTGGCCAGAGGCAGAGACCTTGACTACCGCCAATAATGGATTATAGCAATTAAAAGTTTCAGCATTACCCCTAAACGGAACAGCCGACAAGGTAAAGTGTGAAGATTTGGAGAGGTTAATTATTGCTGATGATCCGGAGAGGTTTTTCCAAGTTAGGGCTAAACTGCTTTCGTAGGAGAAAGAGCGATTACCGTAATTCCTCAGAGAAAATGTCGATGTGTTCGCATAGAGCCCATACAAAGCCCTAGGTATAGATACGAGTTTCATATTTCATCAACTCAATGTGAATCCTACCATTATTCCGAAAAAGACAGCCCCTCAGTGCCCATCAAAAAAGCACGCCGAAGCTGTCAGAAGTGAGGTGGCCAAATTCAAGCAGGTCGGGGCTATTAAAGAGGTTTTTTACCCTTAATGGCTAGCCAATACAGTGGTGGTGAAAAAGAAGACTGGGAAGTGGCGAGTGTGCGTGGACTTCATGGA
This sequence comes from Quercus robur, assembly GCF_932294415.1. Lineage (NCBI taxonomy): Eukaryota > Viridiplantae > Streptophyta > Magnoliopsida > Fagales > Fagaceae > Quercus > Quercus robur. The sequence continues at coordinate 28,485,589 of NC_065534.1, read as the reverse complement.
CCTCAATAAGGCTTGTCCTAAGAATCCTTTTCCTATGCCGAAGATAGATCAGTTGGTAGATGTAACAGTAGGTCATCCTCGGATGAGTTTTTTGGACGCCTTCCAAGGATATCACCAGATACTGTTAGCATTGGACGATCAAGAGAAGACAACTTTTGTCACCCCCATTGGAAACTATCATTATAAAGTAATGCCCTTTGGTTTGAAAAATGCAGGGTCTACCTATCAACGGATGATGACAAAAATGTTCAAACCACAGCTAGGCAGAAGCATCGAAGTCTATATCGATGATATGGTTGTGAAGAGTAAGTGTGGAAGATCTTGCGATCATTTTTGGAATACTGAGAGAGCATAAGCTACGCCTGAATGCCTCAAAGTGTTCCTTTGGGGTAGGCTCCGGAAGGTTCTTGGGGTACATGGTGACTCATAAGGGAATTGAGGTGAACTCAGAACAAATTAAGGCCATTAATGATTTACAAGCATCTCAGAATCCGAAAGAGGTGCAGAAACTGACAGGAATGATTGCAGCTTTGAACCGATTTATCTCTAAGTCAGCTGAGAGGTGTCGCCCCTTTTTCCTTCTATTGCATAAGTGGAAAGGATTTAAGTGGACCGAAGAATGTGCTGCGGCATTTCAATAGTTCAAAGAGTACCTGTCCAGGCCATCTATCCTGTGTAGCCCTGAGGTGGATGAGGTCCTTTTTGCTTATCTGGCAGTTGCCTCTCATGCAGTTAGTTTTTTTTTTTTAATACGAGAGATAGCGGCATCCAAAGACCAATTTATTACGTAAGTAAGTCACTTCACGAAGCCGAAGTGAGATACTTACCATTGGAAAAGGCCAACTTGGCGATTGTCCATGCAACGTGTAAATTCCCACATTATTTCCAGGCCCACTCTGTAGTAGTTTTAACTCAACTACCACTCAAGTCCATACTTTGAAGTGCAGATTATACTGGAGGATCGCTAAGTGGGGCACAGTCCTAGGTGCTTTCGACATTAAGTATATGCCCCACACCTCGGTGAAAGGCCAAGTCCTCGCCAATCTAGTAGCCGAGTTCGCTAAATGTCCAGAAGAAGCTGACGTGAAGCAAAGTGACATGGATGAAAAAGTCGGTTGGTCTAATCTCTACACAAGGCACTTCCTCGTGGAGAGTATATGTGGACGGACCAGCAAACCAATAGGGGGTAGGATTGGGGATGTTCTGATATCCCCTGAAAAGATTATCATTGAGAAGTCCTTGAGGCCAGGATTCTCAACTACTAACAACGAAGCAGAGTATGAGGCTTTGTTGATGGGAATGAGTATGGTTCAGAAAATGGGTGGAAAGGTAGTAAAGTTATTCTCGGATTCAAGATTGATAGTCGGCCAGGTGAAAGGAGAACTGGAAGCCCGAGATGCAAGAATGCAGGAATATTTGAGTCTAGTTAGGCGTATGCAAATGAAATTTGAATCTTTTGACTTGTCGCATATTCCCCGAGGTGAAAATACCCATGCCGATTCCTTGGCAACCCTTGCTACTTCTTCATCACAGAGTTTTCCCCGGGTGATAATCGTTGAAGATTTGTGCACCCCCACCCCAGCAGGGAAGGATGCGACTTAGGTTCATCAAGTCAATCTCGCGCTGAACTGGATGGATCCCATATTGAAATTCTTTGAAAGTGACACCTTGCCTGAAGAGAAAATAGAAGCCAAGAAAATACGGAGGAAAGCTCCTTGGTTTTGGTTATCTGAGGAAAAAAAGTTATACAAACGCTCTTTTTCTGGGCCATATTTGCTTTGCATACATCTTGAGATGTCAGAATCACTCCAGAGGAACTACATGAAGGAATTTATGGAAGTCATACAGGGGGAAGGTCCCTATCACACAGGGCCATCACTCAAGGATACTGGTGGCCAAATATGCAGAAAGAAGTACAGGAGTATGTTAGAAAATATGACCAGTGTCAGAGGTTCGCTCCAAACATCCACCTGCCTGGAGGAGTCCTTAACCCTCTGTCTAGCCCTTGGCCTTTTGGTCAATGGGGGTTAGACATTGTAGGCCCTTTTCCTAGAGTATTAGGAAACAAAAAGTATCTGCTGGTCGGCACGGATTATTTTACTAAGTGGGTCGAAACTGAACCTTTGGCTAACATTAGAGACGTAAATGTTAAGAGGTTTATCTAGAAGAGTACTGTTATGCGATTTGGAACTCCCCACACTCCCGTTTTGGATAACGGCCTTCAATTTGATAGTAACGCTTTTAGGCAATACTGCTCAGACTTAGGGATAAAGAATAGGTACTCCACTCCAGTCTATCCTCAAGGGAATGGACAAGCTGAAGCTGTTAACAAGGTAATAGTCAATGGAGTTAAGAAAAGACTGGATGATGCAAAAGGAAAATGGGTGGAGGAACTACCGCATGTTCTTTGGACCTATCGAACAACGCCTCGACGATCAACAGGAGAGACTCCTTTCTTCATGACCTATGGAGCTGAGGCTGTCATCCCTCTGGAAACTAGTTTCCCAACGTTAAGGACTACTGCATTTACCTCGGGCGGTAATGATGGGTTGTTAGGGAAAAGTTTGGACTTGATCAAATAACGAAGGGATAATGCGACGGTCCAATTGGCTTATTACCAACACAAGCTTAAGCAAGGCTATGATACCAATGTAAAGCTGAGGCCATTAGCTGTAAGAGATTTGGTGCTAAGGAAAGTTCTCAGAGCTACCAAGAACCCAGCTTGGGGAAAATTAGGGCTTAACTGGGAAGGACCATACCGGATTACCATAGTAGCTGGAATAGGAGCCTATTATCTGGAAGATGTAGATGAAAAACATGTACTCCATCCTTGGAATGTAAACAATCTCAAGAGGTATTATTATTAATAAAAGTAATCTAGTTGGGTTTCTTTTAATTTATGCTAATCACGCATCTTGTATTTCCACGTCTATTGAAGTATTAAATAGAAATTAAGCTATGTCAGGTCCTCGGACCACAAGCTTAGTGGAAATTAATACCCGATGACGCCTATTGAAGTATTAAACAGAAACTAAGTTATGTCAGGTCCTCGGACCACAAGCTTAGTGGAAATTAATACCTTATGACATCTATTGAAGTGTTAAATAGAAACTAAGTTATGTGAGGTCCTTGGACCACAAACTTAATGGAAATTAACACCCTATGACATCTTTGGAATCACTAAATGGGTTCAGTAGAAACTAATACAACTCCTTGCTATCCAAACGCTAGTGCCACATGAGCTTGAACTTTCCAAAATAATAAACCCTCTGATATCATCCCTGGATCAAAGGGTTCCTAATTACCTATTGAAGATATAAATCCCAATAAGCCTGTAAGCACCATTCAATGTATAACTGAAATACTTTAAACCCAGCTTTATCCAAATTTTAAACACTTCCTTAAGTTTTAGTTTATTATAAGGAGTACATACGTATCCAAAATGTCTCCATGTGACCTCATAGTCTTAAAGCATATCATCCATTTTAACCACCAATTGTAAATGTATGGAAGTTTTATTTTTCTCTTTTAAACAAAAGACAATCAAGATGAAACCATTCAAACTGAAATGACAAAACAAACAACGCAGAAACAAAGTAAACGACAATTCAAAGCAAATTCCAAAAGTAAAAATGCATACTTCATTAAGATAAGTCTAAAAAAAAAAAAAAACAAACAAAAACGAAAAACAAAACAAACAATAACAACAACAAGAAACAAACAAAGACAAGATCCTTACAAAAGTAGTCCTAATCACATTACAAAATAAGGGCCTATTTTTTCAGCTTAATTTGAAGCTTGGAAGTTTGGTTGGCCGGTTTTTCTACCCCCAGAGGAGTTATTCTCTCTTTGTCCTTGGCATCTCCCTCGGCTGGCATGATTGTGGAAGTCAAATCTTGTTGAAAACCTTAAGAGGCTACCTTTGCCTCAGGAGCAACTGCAGCTTTGTCCAAAGATGCTTCTTCGGTTACACTGGCCTCTTTGGCAGGTTTTTGTTGGCTAGGAGGAAGAGGATTCTGAGGTGGAACTTCTTGATCGAGCTCAATAGTTGGAGGAGTCACCTCGGCTTGGGTGGATGGAGGGTCCGATGCTTGAATTGTAGTAGGATAGAACACATTCTCTGCCTTCCTCAACTTGGATGAAGCCTTGACCCCAGCTCAGTTAAAGGCTTCATTCCAAGTTTGGGCACAGTAAATGTAGCATACCATTGGCACCTCTACCCTGAGGGTTTCCTCTGTCTCGACCACCCCAAGGTCGTAACCTTTCTGTTCGGCCTCGTTCGTTGCCTACTCGGCCTCTGCCTTTGCCTTCTCGACCTCCTCCCTGGATTTTTCAGCTTGATCCTTTAACTTTTGGGCCTACTCTAGCTGCATTTTAAGGACTGCCATTTGATCCCTGGCAATTTTCAATTCTTCATTTGCTTCGCGCAAGCGCTTTCTCTGATCCTCGACTTGCCTTTGTGCGCCTTCCAAGGCCGAGTCAGCACTTTTACGAGCTTACTCCTCAGCAATTAGTTTCTTCCTCGCGTCCACCAAGTTGTGCTCGGATATGGTTAAAGTTTGTATGGCCGATGTCCTTTTTTTCCTTTCGTCTTCTAACTGTTGGTAACAGTTATTGTACATCTCATCCAATCTAAAAGTGTTTTGGATAATCTAAAAGGAAGAAATCAACACCATAGTCAATAGAGAGCACACATCAGTGAGTAATAATCGTGAAAAGGAAAAGAAGAGAGTTAACGCTATACTATTCCCAAATATCTTTTATTGTTGAGGATGAGCTCATTCTTCCTTGCATTTTTTATTTCGGCCATGTCCTTTGGAAGTAATAAAGCTTCCTGTATAGCCGAGGCTATGTGGCACCCAATGCCACCGTTGAAGTCCCTAATTGATGCATCATCTCTTAGGGGCTCCCTACCGTCCATGGGTGCTGGCAGCCAGGATTGTGGCTCAGGAGTTTGAGTGTCCGACCTCTCCTGGCCTCGCTGTAGAGTATGGTTAGTCTTCTGCTACTTTGCAGCTTATTAGGCCTCTTCTTCACGAGTCGGACAAGATTTTTTGGTATCTACCACGTCCTTCCCTTTCTGCTCCTTTCGCCTTTTCAAATTGGCAGCTTCTGCTCTGACCGGCTGGGGAGGTTGATGAGAAGGCTGATGAGGAGCGAGAGGAGGAGACTTGGTAGGAGGAGGAGGAATTTAAGACTGCGTAAATTTCACCGGTGCACTCTTCCCAGGCTGATTCTCTATCAGCTTCACAAGACTTTTCTGGGGCTTCCTTTGTAGACCCATTTCGTCAAGATCTTCCTCGGAGTGTATAGGTTGATTAAAAATCTTGAAATCATCCGAGGAGTGTGATAATTCTACAACTTCCTCTGGATTTTCTTCTTCTCCTGCCTCTTTTTCTTCTTCTCCCTCTTCTCTGAGGGCAAGTTGGGATGAAAAGGCTCCTGCTAAGACAGTGGCAACGAAGAGGGGTTGAGTGCGAGGGGTGTCTCTAGGAAGTGGAACACTTTCTGGGACGACGAACCCCTTGTAGGCAATGCTAATATGGTGGAGCCGAGGATCACGGGCTCTGATCACACACTTAGGTGCTTGGAAAGCAAACTAGAGGGGGGTGTATCCGAGGATTAAATGGGCTTCCCGAAGTTGGCCGTCAGCTTCGTTCACGTATATCTCGGCTTGCAATACCCTGTCCAAGCTTGCTTTGTTGACTAAGCTGAGTCTGGGCTTGGTAGAACGTCTATCTGCGAAATCATTGAATTGAAATGAAGTGTCATTAGAGATACGAATATTGGGACTCAAAAAACAAAAAAAAAAAAAAAAAAAAAAAAAAAAAAAGAAGGAAGAAAAATATGTGTATAAACCAAACTTTATAAATCTACGACTATATTCCCACCTGGCTCTCCCTCCTCCACCGGGCAAGGCAGACCATCATGCCATTCCATGGAAAGGATAAGGAAATCCTCCTTTAAGTTCTTGTTTGAAGTGGGAAGGTATTGAATTAGCCTCATCGCGGGATACCTCGACTCGAGATAGTAACCCTGCCCCTTTAAATGGTTGAGGTTGTACACCCAGTTCATATCATGATGGATTAGGTTTAGGTTCATCCTTTCGTTCAAGGCTTCTATACTTCCTAGAACCTTAAAAATGTTCGGGGCACATTGAGTAGGGGACAACCTAAAGAACCTAAGGTAGTTCCTAGTAATAGCACCCACAGGAATGGTCATCCCACCTTCTATGAAGGCAATCACAGGAATGACCACTTCCCCTATTCTTCTGGCACCGGCCCACTCACCCTGGGCCGCATACCTTACACCCACTGTTGGGGGAATCCTATACTTAGCCCAGAAACTTCTCATACCCTCCTTGGATTTAACCAGATCTTCGAATTTACCCATTCTCCTAAGGGGTTTCGAAAAAAAATCGATAAGTTCAAGATGGAAGTTAAAAAGAGGTTTTGAGAAGACTTACAGGTTTGAGAGAGGGTCCTCGAACAAGAGTCTAGTATATGTAGATGCACAGGGAAATGAAAGAAAGTGACAAGTTCAGTGTATAAGCTCTAGAATTGTGTGATTGTTGAGAGTAGGAGAGAGAGTTGATTTGAAAAACTATTTATATTGGCTCAGGAGTTACAAGCGAGAAAGTTCCCGCTCGTAAAACAAGAAAAGTCTCCCACCGTTCGATCTACATCTTACTGTTGAACATGGGAGACAGGGACGTCGTCAAAATTTAATGCTAAGCACGCCTTGGACGTTGAAGCGTTAGGAGCGTATCCAAAGCATACCAAATGACATGAAGGAGATCAGGAATACGAAGTAAAGCCAAAAACGAGATAGGATAAGGATGTCAAAATCATCCTTTTCTTCCGAGGAGTCAAAAAGAAAGATTTTGAGGGGCTATTGTGGGGGCCAGTTAATCAGGAAGTATTATTAAAAGTGGTAGTAACTGGGCCTATGGCCCTATCCGAGGACTTTGGACCATCCGAGGAGGCCCAAATAAGGCTATGAATAGAATAAAGTTGAGATAGGAGTAGAGGCAAGGTGAGATGGGTCCAATAAGCATTCGAGAACAAAAGTATTCTCTGCAACATGTGTCCAAGCCGAATCTAAGTGCCTTGACATCGCGGACTTACTATGGGGTTACGTCATAATTGAGGGTAGGACATTGGACCAAGGATAAGAGTAAAAAGGCAAACAAATACTTCAAAGGCTATGGCCTCCACATTAATTGCCTCTCAACCAACTCTCTGGCTACATTAATGTAGTAGTGATGTCTGAACAGTAATCAAGCAGCCTTACAGTTACTGGTTGATAGTTCCAGGATATGTTGGATGGGACAGGAGGAGTCCCTTAATCTAACTTACACGTGTGTGGTAAAGATGACATGGAGATTGCAGTATATAACCTAGAAGAATGCACTGAGAAAATTAATTATTTGGGCGTTATTTTCTGGGCTTGTAGCTTGCACATGGGTCTACTACTCATAGGTTCATGGAGTTTGCAACTGCTCCAGGTCCAAGCCCTTATTCAAAATCAGCATCCTAGTACCATAGGTAAGCTTAAATAGATTCTCCTTTTGATCTCAATCAATACGATAGAGTATTGTACTTGATGCAATAGCAATGACTGGTTGAGGTTGAAAATTATTTGAGATTGAAAATTGAAAAAAATAATTTTCAATCTCAACCATTAAATACTAAATTTTGAATAATAGTTAAAAAATTAAAGTTAAAAATTAAGATAGTAAAAATTTATGTGAGAAGAAGTAGAGTAATTGGATATTGCACGGGACCCAAATCCCAATCAATACTACACTCCTTCAAAATTTCCCAATAAAGTTACACAAGTTTAGGGCAAATAAAATAAAATAAAAGAATAATGGGCCCTAAAATAATTGGGCTATCTTTTTTCGTGGATTTTTGGAAAAAAAAAAAAAAAAAAAGGACATTAACCAATATGTACTTAAATCACAAATTAAACGAGTAGAAAATACATTAGAGGTGTGTAATGGATTACAAAACTTCTACCTGATACAACTTGTCTTGGCAAGCACATCAACAGAGCTCTAGTTGATGCATGGTATGTGCTAGCCTTGCATTCTATTACTTGTTTACACTCAATACTTCAATATTTAACAATTTATAATAATTAATATGACTTTGTATTGAGTTACATATTCATGCACGTGCACTCAAATTTTATTAAATACAAACTATTGAGAAGAGAAAATATATGTTTTTTTAAGTAATTATTTAGTGCTCAATGACTAAATCGATGTGAATCTCCTTCATCTCATGTTATAGAAGATTATATTAGTTAAACTTCTAGTTGGATTTATTATTTATATGAGCGGTGGAAATAACGAGTTGTTGTGCACCAAGAGTGTCTGATAAGTTTTAAAATTTTTTTTTTTGGTTGAGTTTTTTCTAATAAAAAAAAAAAAAACTAAGGCATTCATAAAACTTTGGATGACTAATGGATTAGGCCCAATACGAGTATTTGTGGGCATTTTGGCACAGCCTAGTAATAACTGGGCTAGAACGCTAGGTCCAACAGAAGGTTCTCAAAGATGCTAGAGAAACTGGAAAGTTCATTGAAAAACAAGAAAGTTCGTTAACGAGACCAGATCGAGGAGACAAACAACTACTAGAGTTCGCGAGAAAACACATGAAGAATCCTACAAGAACCTATAAATATAGAAATCATTCTTTCTTTCCAAACCAATCCGAAGTCGCAAGTATCATTGTAAGCTTTCCCAACGAACAAAAACAACTTCTAAGGTTTTCTCTTTACAGTAGTTATTAACTTAGATGTCGCTAATTCCAAGCTTCTTTGGTAGCCGCCGAAGCAATATCTTCGATCCATTCTCGCTCGAGATTTGGGACCCATTTAAGGATTTTCCGTTCTCATCTGAACCTCAGTTTGCAAAAGAAACTTTTGCTTTGGTTAACACTCGCGTGGATTGGAAGGAGACCCCAGAAGCCCATGTGTTCAAAGCTGATCTTCCTGGGCTCAACAAAGAGGAAGTGAAGGTTGAAGTTGAAGATGACAGGGTGCTCCAAATAAGCGGAGAGAGGAAGGTGGAGAAGGAAGAGAAGAAAGACACGTGGCATAGAGTGGAGCGTAGCAGCGGTAAGTTCTTGAGGAGGTTTAGGCTTCCTGAGAATGCAAAGATGGATGAGATTAAGGCTTCCATGGAGAATGGTGTTCTCACTGTGACGGTCCCTAAGGTGGAGGTGAAGACGCCTGATGTCAAATCGATTGAGATTTCTGGCTAAATTGTGATTTTGGTCCCTCTATTGCCATAGTAATTAAATAAGCATATGCCTGATTCTGTGATTGTAGAAGATCTCAAAAAATAAAACTTGTAATCGCAGAAAATAAATAGGCATAGTTCTTCTTTAGTTTTAAGTTTGATAATTGTCATGATGTGTCCCCGACTACCTGTCCGGGCCCCGGGGAGTATGTAAACGCTTTGGTTTGTTTTGAAAGTTCTAAAGAATGTAAAAACAGATTGCTTAAAATGTTTGCGACCTTTTTCAGTTTCACTTTCTTCCTCAAATTGACAACATCGAATTAGATACTTTAATGTGTATGATTCCATCAGTTTTTTTGTGGATTCTAACAAATTTCAGATCTTTCTAAGATCAAAGCAACGTTCCGATTAAATGTGGAAGGTAAAAGACTCTTCAACTATTAAAAACTTGAAAAAAGACAAATATGCGGATAATACCTTAGTTAAAAGATCTATCCCCACCCCCCCCCCCCCCCCCAAAAAATAAAAAAAATAAAAAACCCCGCAGGAGCTGTGACCAGTGACTGTGAATCTCTTCATGGCTTCATCTATTCAATACCTTAATAATTAAGATCTAAATGTTAAATGTAGATTAGCATTTTTATGTGGAAGCTAAGAGACCCTTCATCAACTGGTAACCTTACTTACCACTTACGACTAATTATGTAGGATAGGATTACTCAACCAACAGAGTGACAAACCCACCATTCCTTTTAAGGGGACACCTCCATGCATATTCTTATGTTTCCCTATCCTAATATATTTTTGTTTCCCAAACTCCCACGGATGATAGTGTGAACAGATTTTGTTCAAATTGAAGAAATGGAAATTTTTTTATACATGCTATGTTATGCCAACGTAAAGGTCGAGTATTGATATGATAGCAAATGTCATCCACCAAAAGCAGTAGGTTTCCAATTTGAGTTTGAGAACTAGCCTTTGTTTTCAAAGCAAATTGAGGGTAAGGTTGCTTACTATAACATCTTCTAAACCTTACAAAAATTGAGAGTTTTCTGTATTTGGTACAACCTTTTTATAGTATGCCAACATGTCAATTGTATGATTATAATCATTAGATGAGTGAGAAAGCTCATTTGTTGGTTTATGTATCTTTTTAACGTGGAAGATTGTAAATGAACCAAACTATACATAAATAATTTAGACTTAACTTTAAAAATTTGTTTTGTTTATATATATATATATATATATATTTTAGTGAACAAGTTAAACTCAAACATATTCAAGTGCTTGTGAACAAGCTCACGAATATGAGGCTCGAATACTAGGCTAGCTTGAATAGATGTATATGTATATGTATATGTATGTATATAGACACAATACAATATTATATATTTATTAAGTATACATCCATAAAAATATAATTGCATAGGCTTAAAATTGGATTGTATAAGTTTGTAAATATATTCCTAATATGTTAACTTATTATTTGTAATTTATTGATAATATAAACTGTTTATTTTGTAGTAAATAATTATATATATATATATATATATGTGTGTGTGTGTTATTGTATTAGGTAAATCTAATTTTTATAATTTTACAATTTAGTCTATCTTATGAACTCAAATAATGTAATTTTAACTTTAACTAGGTTGTAACCTATGCTTAATTACGCAAACATTTGATTGAAGCAACGATAAAATAGTTTTACCTAGGTGAGTGAAGTGGTCATCTCTGCTTTCGCGTTCAGTATTATGAATGACTCACTTGACATTCAAATAAAGAAAATTAAATTGGACATGTAAAGCAAAATTAGACAACAATTAAAAAAAATTTTAAATAATGATTGTGCTTCGACTTTATATAATACTAGTCGCTAACCCGTGCGATGCACGGGATAGTTAAACAAAATTTATACACATTCACTTTTATTGGTACAATCATTTGAAAATAATTCTAACTAATACCCAAATGTAAAAGACACATTGACTTACTATTTAAAGTAGCCTTCTGAAGAATTTACACATATTGTGCAACTGAACCTTAATTTCTCATCAATGGTTAGAAATATAAACTGCAAATATATAAATAAAGACCATGACTTGAGAAGGACACATTAAACTTCAAATTAGATTAGTAATGTTACTTTCTCAATCTTTGCTCAGTTGTAATAATAATATAGAGGAAATTCAAAACATGGAAAGAAAATAAAAATTACAATAATTAATTCCATTATCTTTCATGCTATACTTTGTAATTGCACGGAATTAAGTCAACTCAATTTAAGTAGTTGTAATAAAATTGGCTTCTACTATTATCTATTCTATAGAGATATGAACATATTGGATTTCTCAAACAATTACTGGTATTGCAATAAAATGATTTATTATTGAGAATAAGAAACAAAGAAAATCTCTCTATAGCTTAAGAAACACAATATACTAAAATTAAAGAGAGAAAATTTTCGGAGGACAAAATATTATAGATAATTTAAAAGAATTTTGGTTTAATTCCTGAACACTGTAACTCCATAAAATTCATACTAATAATAATATTTTATGATAGCGCAGTTAGAATTTTGGTTTAATTCTTGAACACTGAATTGGAAATTGATTATATGAGTATTCAATGGTGAACAAAAATGAAGTTAAAATTTGAGCATTGTAACAACTTCTTCACACAGTATTCTACGGGTAGCAACGAATTTAATTTGATTGTGTTACTATATAATCCAAACTTATTAATATATCAGGACTTTGAATTAACTCAATAAAACTATCAAAGCCTTTCCACTACAAGAACATGTGAAGATTCTGTTAATTTGAGCAAACTTAAACCCCTCCATCCACTTAAATTTTAGAAACAGATTATACACTTAAAATGGTTAGTAATTTATAGCACTTACCCCCCACTATTAGTATACAAACACCAAGTGCAGTCATTGTAACCCTTTGAAAGAACATTCCCCAATTGGACCCTATCAACAACAACAACAACACACAAAAAAAAAAAAAAACCCAATTAACAAAATTGATCCAAAAGGGTCTAAAAAGCACCTAAAATCAATTCAGAAAACAAAAATATGAGACAAAGTAATTACTTTCCGCTGCCAATGAAATCGTCTTCTGTATTGCTGTTCCAAACTGCAACACTTATCTCTCTAAGGCCGTCAATTAACGAAAACACAAACTTCTCTTGGAATACCGGAGTATTATGACCATCTATATACACACACACACACACACAAAAAAATCAACATAACTCACTATAACTCTATAGAAGCCTAAAAAATATAAAAAGAAATTAAAGGGGTTGAATTTGATATTTACGTTTGGAGAGTGAAAGTTTGCAGAAACCGTGACTTTATATTTCTTAACTTGAGAGGGGGGTAAGGTTGATAGGGTTTTGAGGAGTTATAATGTTTTTATTTTTATTTTTATTTTTTATTTTTTAAATATTGTGTTGACGTGGAAAATTTGAGAAAGGGGTAAGGTTGTTAGGGTTTTGAGGAGTTATAATGTTTTTATTTTTATTTTTATTCTTTAAATATTATGCTGACGTGGAAAATTGTGGTGCCAGCAGAGGCTTCGGTTTTATTTTTATTTTTTAAATATTGTGCTGACGTGGAAAATTGTAGTGCCAGCAGAGGCTTCGATTTTTTTAAATATTATGCTGACGTGGAAAATTGTGGTGCCAGCAGAGGCTTCGGTTTTATATATATATATAGATAAGATGTTATATTATATATGACTTTTTTTAGAACCAAAAAAAGAAAAAAAAGAAAAGAGGGCTCGCGTGTGTAATCATTACCCCATGCCCCACAATACATTGCCACTTAGATTTTTGGATAAGCCCATGGTTACCACTAGTGCAAAGCAAGGTGTGCTACTAGCCTACTATTCAACCTCATTGCCATGATTTCTTCATATTAGGAAGTATGGGTCAATATTAGGACTTGATCCCACAATCTCTTGGCACTTGGTTTGAAGTGATGGGTCTTTTTGAGTGCTTCCTATCACTGCACCACATTTGCCAATGGCGGTTATTATTAATTAAAAATGGACATTAACCAATATGTACTTAATCACAAATTAAACGAGTAGAAAATACATCAGAGGTGTATAATGGATTACAAAACTTCTACCTGATACAACTCGTCTTGGCAAGCACATCAACAGAGCTCTAGTTGATGGTATGTGCTAGCCATGCATTCTGTTACTTGTCTACATTCAATACTTCAATATTTAAAAATTTATAAGAATTAATATGACTTTGTATTCAGTTACATATTCATGCACGTGCACTCAAATTATATTAAATACAAACTATTGAGAAGAGAAAATATATATATATATATATTTAAAGTAATTATTTAGTGCTCAAGAACTAAATCGACATGGATCTCCTTCATCTCACATTATAGGAGATTATATTAGTTAAACTTATGGTTGGATTTATTATTTATATTAGTTGGTATGCATAAATACACTTAAAGATATATAATAAATGCATGATATAATTTCAATACTATTGATAGTCATTTTATATTTTGTTAACTCTTTAAAAAAATTTGTAAGGATATTATTAGGCATAAAATATAAATTGTTCATTTTTTAAGAAAATTATTGTGATGCACTTTTTTTATTATTCATTTATTCTAGACTCTTTAGTTTTTGTACTTAATAACTCACTTAGATGAATATTTATGATGTGATCCCACATTTGATTCTAAAATTAAGAAATACAACTCTTTAAGAATAAATAATTTAGGATACATGATGCAAAATTGGATCTCTAATTTGAAATTTTAATTTGAGTTCCTCTCAGTTTCACCTATTATCTATATATATTATTATATATATAAAACCGAAACTTCTGAAGCTCCTACAATTTTCCACGTCAGTACAATATTTAAAAAATAAATCATTATTGTTTTTTTAAAATAAAATTATTTTTGTTTAACAAGGAGTAAAACTCTATCTCTCTAACCAGTCCAACTTAAACTCAAACTCATCATTATCATATATATATATATATATATATATATAAACTAGATGGAGAAAACAAACCCTAAGTACCCTTCAACAACCCGACCATATAAACCAGATGGAGAAAACAAACCCTCAGTCCAAACTCCAAACTTAACATGTCCAGGGGACCTCTATGGCCGGAGATAAATCAGAAACTGCTCTATACCAAGCTCTGGTGGATCGGTTCCAGAGTTTGGAGGCGAGTCACAAGAGGCTGAAAGAGCAGTTTGATGAGCTGGTTCGAAAAAATAATAAGATAATAAAGAACAAGGAGGTGGATGATGATATGGTGGGCTCAGACTCAGATTCGAGGTGGGTTGCTTCCCTGAGTTCTTTGGGGTTGGGGGTCCGTACAGAAGTGTGTTAGAGAACATGGGTCATGCTGTTCACGTGTGTAAAGCTTCTTCTGGGGAGATCATATACTGGTATGTATGTATGCAAAGAGATTTTATGAAAGTTTGTATGTTCGTGAACTTTATTTATTGGTTGACCATGTTTGGTTGTGAATTATACTGTGAGTGTACTATTGTGGTTTCAATGGAACAATTATGGAGAAAACAAACCCTTAAGCCACTACAACCCCTCAGCCTGCTGCCAAGCCAAGTCTACCACCGTGGGTATGTGTTTCGAATTTGTTTATATTATTATTATTAATGAATTTCAATTCAACATATGTGGATATTTGTTTATATTGTTATTAATAAATTTTATCTTTTATGTCGAATTTTTTATTTGCTTTCATATGTGCCTGAGTTTTTCTTTCTATCTTATTCTTTTGTTATGTTTAGAATTGATTTTCTTTTGAGTATTTGGGTTAATCTCCATATTTATATTGACATTGTTTTCATGGGTTTGGTTTTTGGTTTGAAATTTCTACGAATTATTTTATATTGTATATGGCATATGAAGCATCTCTATTTTTTTGGAGAAAAATCAAAACTACAACCTATGTCTTTCAGCCTAGGGATAAATTTTTATTTGGTATGTTATATATAAATTTGTTGAATTTGAATGGTTTTATTTGGTTTTGAAGTAGAATTTGGGGATTCTATAAATTTGGAAGTTTTAAGTCTTGGGGTTTTTGGTATTTACATCTCAGTAAGTTGATCTTAATTCTTTACCTTAAATACTTTTTATTTGGGTTCATGTGATTTTTTGTTTTCTTAATTAAAGTTACAATTTTTGGTTGATTGATTATTTGTTTGGATTCAACATAAAAGATAATGGAATCAGGTGTTATAATTTTAATATTTGAATTGTCTATATTGTTATCACTACGACTAAGTAAGATTGAGAAAAGTATAGAAGTTAAGTATTTCTTCATTTTTTTTTTTTTTTTAAATACTAACTAGCAAAATGTCTATAATACGCATATTATTAACCCAATTTTCTATATCTAAATTTCTTAGATTTTATTATAAATAATTTTTAGTGCATAAACAACATTCTGCCACTGCCACGTCAAAGTTGTGGCAAAAAATTGTAAATTTAAATTCTTTACTCATTATTGGATTTTTTTTTTCCGTAGTCAATAGATGCACGGGTTAGCAACTAGTTATATATATAGATGTGCGGTAGAAATACCAAGTTGTTGTGTACCAAGAGTGTCTTATAAGTTTTGATGTTTTTTTTTGGTTGACTTTTTTGACATTTTGCTCAAAAAAAAAAAAAAAAAAAAAAAAAAAAAAAAAAAAAACCCTTCTGCTTTCACAAAACTTTGGATGACTAATGGATTAGGCCCAATACGGGTATTTGCGGGCATTGTGGCACAGCCTAGTACTCACTGCGCTAGAATCGCTAGGTCCAACAGAAGGTTCTCAAAGATGCTAGAGAAAAGTGGAAAGTTCATTGAAAAACAAGAAAGTTCGTCAACGAGACCAGATCGAGGAGACAAATAACTACTAGAATTCGCGAGAAAACACTTGAAGAATCCTCCAAGAACCTATAAATACACAAATCATTCTTTCTTTCCAAACCAATCCGAAGTCGCAAGTTGTAAGCTTTCCCAACAAACAACAACTTCTAAGGTTTTCTCTTTACAGTATTTAGTAACTAAGATGTCGCTGATTCCAAGCTTCTTTGGTAGCCGCCGAAGCAACATCTTGGATCCATTTTCGCTCGAGATTTGGGACCCATTTAAGGATTTACCGTTCTCATCTGAATCTCAGTTTGCAAAAGAAACTTCTGCCTTGGTTGACACTCGCGTGGATTGGAAGGAGACCCCAGATGCCCATTTGTTCAAAGCTGATCTTCCTGGGCTCAACAAAGAGGAGGTGAAGGTTGAAGTTGAAGATGACACAGTGCTGCAAATAAGCGGAGAGAGGAAGGTGGAGAAGGAAGAGAAGAAAGACACGTGGCATAGAGTGGAGCGCAGCAGCGGCAAATTCTTGAGGAGGTTTAGGCTTCCTGAGAATGCAAAGATGGATCAGATTAAGGCTTCAATGGAAAATGGTGTTCTCACTGTGACGGTTCCTAAGGTGGAGGTGAAGAAGCCTGATGTCAAGTCCATTGAGATTTCTGGCTAAATTGTGATTTTGGTATCTATATTGCCATAGTAATTAATATATAAGCATATGCCTTAGTCTGTGATTGCAGAAGATTTCAAAAATAAAAATTTTGATTGCTGAAAATAAATAGTCGTAGTTCTGGGAAGGTGTTTAGTTTTATGTTTGTTTGATAATTGTCATGATGTGTCCCTGACTACCTGTCCGGGGAGTATGTAAACGCTTTGGTTTGTTTTGAGAGTTCTAAAGAATGTAAAAACAGATTATTTAAAATGTTTTCGACCCTCTTCAGTTTGTTTTCACTTTCTTCCTCAAATTGACAACATCGAATCAGATACTTTAATGTGTATGATTCCTTCAGTTTTCTGTGGATTCTAACAAATTTCAGATCTTTCTAAGATCAAAGCGCATCAACGTTCCGATTAACCATCTAAATGTATCTTGGCATTTTTTTTTTTTTTTTTTTTTTTTTTTTTTTTTTTTTTTAATGTGGAAGGTAGCATGAGACTCTTCAACTATTAAAAATTTAAAACAAGAAAAATCTGCGGATAATACCTTAATAAAAAGATCTATACCAAAAAAAAAAAAAAAAAAAAAAAAAGAAGACCGCAGGAGCTGTGACTAGTGACTGTGTGCCTCTTTATGGCTTCATCTATTCAATACCTTAATAATTAAGATCCAAATCTAGATAAGCATTTTTATGTGGAAGCTAAATAGACTCTTCTTCATCTATTAGTAGGTTACCTTACCTCTTACCACTAATTATGTAGGATAGGATTACCCATCCAACAGAATGACAAACCCACAATTTCTTTTAAGGGAACACCACCACACATCTTCTTATGTTTCTCTAGCCTTAATATATTTTTGTTTCCCAAACTCACTTGGATTACCTAGTGTGTACAAATTTTGTTCAAATTGAAGATATGAAAATTTCTTATACTCGCTATGTTATGCCAACATAGACGTCGAGCCTAGATATAATCACTGTTTTAAAAACCGGACCGGACTGGCCGGTCCGACTGGTTCAACCGAGAACCGGAAGCCAATTCGGTCCGGTTAAAAACTCAATAACCGGTCAACAACTGGAAAACCGGCCAAAAACCGGTCAAAAACCGGGGTTGAACCGGAAATTTAAAAAAAACGGTTCTTTGACCGGTTCGATTTTTAAAACCATGGATATAAAAACAAATGTCATCCAGCAAAAGTAGTAGTAGGTTTCGTATTCAAGTTTGGGAACTGGCCTTTGTAAAACAAATTAGAGGTAGATTACTTACTATGACTTCTTTCAGATTTTGCAAAAAGTGAGAATTATATGCACTTGGTACGATCTTTTTATGATATGTCAACATGTCAATTGTATGATTATAATTATATGATGAATGAGAAAGCTCATTTGTTGGTGTATGTATCTCTCTAATGTGGAGGTTGTAAATGAACCAAACTATAAATAAATAATTTAGACTCAACGTTAAAAAAAATTGTTTATACTTTTTATTTAGTAAACAGCTTAAACTCAAACATAATCAAGTGCTTGTGAACAAGCTCACGAATGTGAGGCTCAAATACTAGATTTGAATATATATATATATAATTATTTTTAAAACATGCATAAAAAATAATTACATAGACTTAAAATTGAATTGTATAAGTTTTTGTATATATATATATATATATATGTTCATAATATGTTAACTTATTATTTGTAATTTATTGATAATATAAAACATTTTATTTTGTAGTAAATAATTATATAAATTTTTTATAGCATTAGGTAAATCTAATTTTTATAAGTTTATAAATGAAAATTAGTCTATCTCATGAACTTAAATAATGTAATTTTAACTTTAACTAGGTTGTAACCAATGCTACACAAACATTTAATTGAAGCAACAATATAGTAGTCTGACCAAGGTGAGTGAAGGGGTCATCTCTGCTTTCGCATTTAGTATTATGAACGACTCATTTGGCATCCAAATAAAGAAAATTAAATCGGACATTTAAAGCAAAATTAGACAACAATTAAAAAAAATTAAATAAAGATTGTGCTTCGACTTCAATATAATATATATTATATATGATTTTTTCTTAGAACAAAAATAAGAGGGCTTCCGTGGGTAATCATTGCCTCACGTCCCACGATACAATGCCACTTAGGCTTTTGGGTAAGCCCATGGTTACCACTAGTGCAAAGTAAGGTGCTACTACTCGAATTCGCAATCATTTGGCACGTGGTTTGAAGTTATAGGTCTTTTCAAGTGCTTCTTATCCCTGCATAAAACTCGCCAATGGTGATTATTATTAATTATTATTAAAAAAATTGAGAAGGCAGTACAAAATTTTAGTTAAGGCGTTTACTATATAGAAAAAGAATAAGTTAATCAAAGAATTCGTGTGTAAACTCTACTCAACTTTAAATAATCAACTCAACTCATTTACAACCCCACAAATATACAACTTCATTAGTAAATTACTCAAATATACCTTAATCTACTTCTGTTACCTCTCCCTACCTTTATTCATTACTAATCTAAAGTACTTAAAAAAATTATGGAACTGATTGTGTGTGTGTGTATACACACATTTCCATGCCAATTATGATTTTTCCTCCTTCCTTGATTTGCTGCCCCTCAATTTTTAATAAGAACAATGTTAGATACACAAATTTTGTCACAACTTATTAAGGTGTTAAGTTTCAATTAGAGAATGTCTAAAATAAAATAGTTTCAATTGAAGCAACATCATTTTACATGGGTCAACTACTGATGCAAATTTTATTATGTAACAATCACAACAAGTTGTAATAATAGCAGATGCAAAAAAGTGAGAACTTTTTTGTCCTTAAATTATTGTTTTGATAAATACCACTTTTACGATGAATTAAGTTGTTTTCGAAATGATCCATTATTTTGAGTAAATATATTATAAGATGGTCTCATGAGATCATATAATACAAGAATTTTCTCCATTATTTTATGCTGGTTAAAATTTTGGTGCTTTTAAAAGTTACAAGAATTAATATTCCATATACAGATATTGACACACATTTCGTTTAGATCCATGTTAATCAGTTGATGCCACCCCTTATATATATATATATTTATATATATTATCTTGGTTGGGTTAAAATATGTTGCCAAATCCTTGTAAGTGCAATTGTACAGAGGCCCGATACATGAATCAGTAACACAAGGAAATACCCAAGTAGGCCAGTTCCACAAAGGTCTGCAAAGATCATACTACAACGTTCGTTTGGAAAATTAAAATTAACCGACTTGAAAGTTTGTCAAGAAAAGCAGAGAAGACTAATAACTAGAACTCCTGAGAAAATACCGTAAGAATCCTCCACGAACCTAAAAATTTCGCTACCACTCTGTAATCTATCAAACCAGTCAAAAATCGTGTGTCATTGTAAGCATCCCAACAAGCAACTACTTCAAACTTCAAAGGTTTTTCTGTACTATAGTTCCTAATTAAGATGTCGCTAATTCCAAGCTTCTTTGGTAGCCGCCGAAGCAACATCTCAAACCCATTCTCACTCAAGATTTGGGACCCTTTTAAGGATTTTCCATTCTCATCGGAATCTCAGTTTGCAAAAGAAAATTCTGCTTTGGTTAACACCCGCGTGGATTGGAAGGAGACCCGAGAAGCCCATGTGTTCAAAGCTGGTCTTCCTGGGCTCAACAAAGAGGAAGTGAAGGTTGAAGTTGAAGATGACAGAGTGCTCCAAATAAGCAGAGAGAGGAAAATGGAGAAGGAAGAGACGAAAGACACGTGGCATAGAGTGGAGCACAGCAACGGCAAGTTCTTGAGGAGGTTTAGGCTTCCTGAGAGTGCTAAGATGGATCAGATTAAGGCTTCCATGGAGAATGGTGTTCTCATTGTGACTATTCCTAAGGTGGAGGTGAAGAAGCCTGATGTCAAATCCATTGAGATTTCTGGCTAAATTGTGATTTGGTCCCTATATTGCATAGTTAATATAAACATAGGCCTTAAATTCTAATTGCATAAAATAAATTTTAGTTCAATGTTTGTTTCATTGTTTGATAATTTTCATGACTTGTCCCCCCAAATAAATGTTGTACGGGGAATATGTAAAAACTTTGTAATGTTTTGAAAGTACTAAGGAATGCAAAAACGCAAGAAAGAAGAACGCATAGAAGAAGAAGGAAAAAATAATACAGCGAAACTTGAGTCTTAAAAACTCGAGTTCCCACCACTTACAAATCGAGACTTAAAAACTTGAATTTTATCTTAAAACTCGAGTTTTAGACACTCAAAATGCTAGTTTTTCACATTTTTTAAAATGTGATAACTAATGAAATTGTTTGATATTTAAGGTTATTTGGAAAAAAATTGCAGTCCTTTATTAAAGGAATGGTACTGAATTGATGGAGTTGAGGTCTGACAAGTTAAAAAAAAAATAAAAAAAAGAAGAAGATGAAGAAGAAATAGTGGCTGTTTTTCCATAAGGCACATGGCCTAGCTTGTACTTGGAGTTATCATCTCAAAAGATGATAATGGTGGCAGGTGGTAGAAAAAAAAATTAAAAAATTGTGTATCCGTAAAAGCGCAGGTGCTTTGATTTAGATGACATAGTCATGTATCTAATTTTGTCCTTATCTCAAAAGTGCACTACGGTTTTAGGTGGCAGAAAGTAAAGGAAATATATATTATGAATATGTGGATTTTTTTGTGTGAGTTAATAATGAGAAATTATTAGTTATTATTTTTTAGTAGTCTCTCTTCTAACCGGGTACTGTTATAAGTTTTTCTTGAGTTATTTGATTATTGAGTATAGTGCTTGAAAATTATTTAGGTAATA
The DNA here is from genome assembly GCF_932294415.1 of Quercus robur. Taxonomy (NCBI): domain Eukaryota; kingdom Viridiplantae; phylum Streptophyta; class Magnoliopsida; order Fagales; family Fagaceae; genus Quercus; species Quercus robur. Next base: position 28,463,980 of record NC_065534.1, on the reverse strand, counting down.
TCTAAGGATTTTAGAGAAAGTGTTAGGGAGAAGTTCTTTGTGGTGAGTTAGCTGAGGCAAGTAACCTTATCCTAATTGATTTTATTTTACGTATTTTAACTACTGAATTTTTTTTATAATTGTTACAAGTTTATTTTAATTGTTTAGCTACATTGAATTAAAGTAAATAATAAAGAATTGTGACAAATATATTTGATTTACTAAATATATGATTTTATATATGTATTTGAATTAAATATATTTTTGTTTGAACTATAATTTGATATATATGATTTTAGACAATCTGACTATGTTTTAACTCTGATACCTAGCCAATGGGGGTTATTCATTGGTACTGAAACTAATTTTATCTGGGGCATCACGAGCTTATCGTGTTTTTGAACCCAGTTAATGGGGGAAATACATTAGCATGGAACTAGTTTCATCTGAATTTGATGCCTAGTCAAAGGGATGTAGTGTAACCATAGTTGTAAGGATTGTTAAGAATATGAATTATGTTGAATATTTGAATTGTTTAAAGTCCTTGAAATTGCTTTTGTGTTTTTGGGAACCTATTGTTAATTATAGCTTTGATATATATGGAAAATATATTAATTTCTAATTTATCTATGATATATTTGTAAGATTTAAAATATTTGATCTATATACAACTTATTATTTTACAAATCTATTTGCTTGATAAAACTTATTAGGACTTTGGTTACTTATTGAGTTGTCAACTCACCCCCCTTCTTTCCCCTTTCAAATTCTAATTAGGAAGAGTAATATATGTTTGGGCTTCCGCTGGGATGTGCGCATGAGTGAAGTTTAGGAAATCAATGGAATAAGATTTGAACTTTTAGGTTTTAAATTACCATTTGTATAGAACTTTAGATTTAAAGGATTTAGTTTATTTTTATTTCGATGTTGGAAGATTATTATTTGGAGATCTTTTGAGAATTGCATTATTGAGGATATTTTTAAATTTATTGATGAAATTTTCTTTGAGGATAATTCTTTAGTTGTTAAGAAGGTCTTTCACACTTGTAAGGTGTAAACTTTATAAGTGTGTGGCTGTTGTCACATGCCTAGCTCTTACTTGGGTTCAAGGCATGACAGTTGGGTGGTTTGGTTGGCCATGAGTATGGGTCTATGGTGGTTTGGGTTCTGATTTATGGTTTTGGTTTGTGGTGTTGGGCTTTGTAACAATGGTGGTGAGGCGGTGGTTGTGATCTCAACGGGTAGATTTTTGGGTTGTGGTGGGTTTTGTTTTTTTGGTTTGCGCAATAGAATGAGGGACAAGAAGTAAGAAATATGAAAGAAGAGAGAAGAGTGAGGAGAGAGGAAAGGGAGTCTCACCGTTTCGGACCAAATTGTGCTTAAGGACCAATCTGGTTAGTTTTGAAAAGTCTTGAACTTTTTTGGAATTAGCCCAAACCTCGGGGTTAGTTTATGTATTTGACCCTATAATTATATATACTTGAGATTGAATTGTATAAGTTTATAAATAAATTCATAAGATACTAAACTATTGTATTTAAAACTTATTCATGATTTAAATAGTTCATCTGGTACTAAAAATTATATGTAGTACAAGGTTGGTAAATCGTTTTTTTTTTTTTTTTTTTGAGAATTAGATTGATAATCTAATTTTTATAACTATACAATGAAAACTAGTCTTCCTAATTGATTCAAATGATATATTTATTATAGATTGACTCAAATGATATATTCGTAACTATAATTAAGTTATCAATTATTGGAATAAAATTGTGAAGGCGGTAAATAATTTAATTGTTGTTCTTATTATATGCGGAAAAATAATAATTTAATAATAGCTTGTTGTGAACAAGCTTGAAATTCTTCAACAAGAAAATAAACCAAGTTTAGATATATATTATAACTTGATGATGTGTCTGGACTTGCTTGTGATTGAAATTAAATTAAATTAAGCAAACCTAAACTTTTAATATTCAGCATGACTTATTTACAACCCAACTAATATGCACCTCAATTAATAATTATCTAATACATTACCTTACTACAATTTTGCTATGATTTATTCTTTATTAATATAGATAATAGATTCCTTAAAGAAAATTATGGAAATGATATAATTTTATGTGATGTCCGTTACATTATCATTCCAATTATGATTTTTTTTCTTCTCCCTTTCTTATTAGTTGTTCCTTGAATTTTAATAAAAGCAATGTTGGAGACAATTTTTCACAATTTTTTTACATAACTTGTTAACATTAACCTATCAAGTTTTCATTATAGATAACATCACATTCACATTGACTCATTGCCAACGTCACTTTTATTATGTAAAAATCGTAATAACATATCATATCAATAATTGTAAAAAGGTTTTGAAATTTTTGTGTCTTTAATTTAAAGTTTTAATTTACTAGAATTAATTTGATTTTTTCATGGCTGGCTGACATAATCATATATTCATCATACACACATATTATAAAGAGTCTTATATCAGCGATATTTTTTTCTCTCCTTTAGAAGCAAAATCAGAATTCAAATATCTTCGACCATAAAATCATAATAATACTATAATAATTTAATACAAAGGATTTCTTTTTTGGTTAAATCTTGGTTGGGTTGAAAATGTGTTGCCAAATTTGTGCTAACGCAATTGTGGATAGGCCCAATACGCGAATCAGTGGCTGTGTGCAACACGAGATACCCAAGTGGGCCAAGTCCAAAGAAGGTTCACCAAGATGCTAGAAAGTTCGTTGAAAATAATCGGTAAACAGCCAGAAAATTCATTAAGCAGAAAGGAAAAAGACAAACAACAACCAGAACTCCCCAGAAAATACCTGAAGAATCCCTCACGAACCTATAAATTCGCTATCGCACTCTTTCTTCCCAAACCAGTCAGAATTAGCAAGTGTCATTGTAAGCTTTTTCAAGAAACAACCACTTCAAAAGTTTTCTCTGTACCATAGCTCTTAATTAAGATGTCACTAATTCCAAGCTTCTTTGGTAGCCACCGAAGCAACATATTGGATCCATTCTCACTCGAGATTTGGGACCCATTTAAGGATTTGCCATTCTCATCTGAGCCTCAGTTTGCAAGAGAAACTTCTGCTTTGGTTAACACCCGTGTGGATTGGAAGGAGACCCCAGAAGCCCATGTGTTCAAAGCTGATCTTCCTGGGCTCAACAAAGAGGAAGTGAAGGTTGAAGTTGAAGATGACAGAGTGCTGCAAATAAGCGGAGAGAGGAAAGTGGAGAAGGAAGAGAAGAAAGACACGTGGCATAGATTGGAGCGTAGCAGTGGCAAGTTCTTGAGGAGGTTTAGGCTTCCTGAGAATGCTAAGATGGATCAGATCAAGGCTGCAATGGAGAATGGTGTTCTCACTGTGACAGTCCCTAAGGTGGAGGCGAAGAAGCCTGATGTCAAGGCCATTGAGATTTTTGGCTAAATTGTGATTTTGGTCCCTCTGTACCATAATAATTAGAATATACTATGGCTTTAAATTGTGATTGCAGATAATAAATTTAGTACATGTATGTTTTTTTTTTTAATAATTGTCATGATTTTCCCCCAAGTATACGCTGTATGGGGAGTATGTAAAAGCTTGTAATGTTTTGAAAGTTCAAAGGAATGCAAAAACAGAGTGCTTAATATTGCTGCTTACATTTTCTCAACAAAAAAATAATAATAATATTGCTGCCTACACCCATATATTGTTTCATTGGAAAAGTTTATGCATTTTTTAATATTTGGTAGTATAAAAAACTATCAAAGAAAATTATCTCTTAACTTAGCATGAAATCGAGTTGTCTTTTTGTTAAAATTGTTGAAAAATAACTCTATTTTACATAAAACTAAATAGAGAAAACGAAATTAAAAGATAATTTTTCAATTCAGATCTTTCCAGGAGCAAAGTGCAAGAACGTTTTGATCAACCATCTAGATTTGGCTTAGCATTTTTATATGGAAGCCTGGAAGGCACTAGCTAGAGACTATTCATCTATTAAAACAAGAAAAATTCTATGGATTATACCTCAATAAACTTTTTTTTAATTGTAAAATCCTACTGTGTAGCGAATCATTTATTACTAAAAATATATAAGCTTAACACATGGGCCAAAAAAAAAAAAAAAATAGTAATAACTTGGTTCCAGGCATCTACCACTATACCTATAATGATTGGCCCAGGAACACTACTACCTAACTGCTCCAACTATGCCCAAACCCCCTAAAAACTTTGAAATTGATAGCCTGGACTCCGCCAACTGATCCTTATGTTACTCTAAATATCAATGGGAGTCTCAGGAAACCCGGGTAAAGCAAGGGGGTGGATAGGAGAGGAACCAAAAATTTTTAGTTGAGGGAGGCGGAGTTGTGATTTTAAATAACTTTACACACATTTCATCATACTTTTTCACCCATACATATATAAAAAACACTCAAAAAAATTACTCACACTCTTTTATCAAATGGGCCCTTAATGTTTTATTATTAGAGTAAGTTATAATTTATAAATATATTGCAGATAAAATATAAACTTTTAAGCATATATTTAGTAAATATTTTTAGGAGAATTTATTATCTTTTAAATTTTAATGAATATATAAAGGTAGTATTATTTGATATTAGACATGAACAAAAACATTTTATAAAAGAATGTTTAGCATCTCCTATCAAAATTACGCTCAATGAAGATTTTTAATAGAATAAAATTCATAAAAATAGCAAGCTCGCCCTTTGGGGGGGTGTTTTTGGAAATAGCTGTGGCCATTGGATTAAAGGTTTCTCTTTAAAATTAAGCACCAAAACCAATAACTTGGCTGAACATTGGGCGATTTGATAAATCTAGCATGGCGTCTAGGCTATAAATTCATTAATTTTAGAAATTGATCTCCAAGTTGTGGTTAATTGGCTAACCCCTCATGGTGTTTTGGCAGTGGATATTGTGGAATTACTTTGTTATTGCAAGAACACGATGGCTCAAGACTGGACCGTCCACCTAAGGCTCTTCTGTGAAGTAAATAGTTGCGCAGATGATCTAACAAAAATTGAAGAGTCTAAGAGAGCAACACAACAAAATGTGACATATGTTCACATTTTTTTTTTTTACCACACTGTTTTGTATTGGATTTGAAGAATGTGGGTACCTCAAGAGAGTATCTTGCGATTGTTCCTTTTGTATGATTTATACTTTATACATAAAGTCATTAGACACTAAATTGTTATTTATAATTTAGTGGTGAATTAAATAGTCCATTTTGTTGAAAATTTTTATATAGTACAAATTTGGTAATTTAATTTTTATAAGTACACAAAAAAATAAGTCTTTCCAATTGATTCAAAATGATATTTTTTTAGTATAATTAAGTAGTCAATTAGTAGAAAAAAATTGTGAGGTTGGTAAAACTTTTTGGTTGTGATGTTTGTTATATGTGGGGAAAAAATAATTTAATCAAATAGCTCATGAATAAGCTTAAATTTGTTAAACAAGAAAATAATTTAAGTTTGAATATGTATTATAGCTAAGAAAATAATTTAAGTTTGAATATGTATTATAGCTTGATGATGTGCTCAACTTTGCTTGTGTTCAAAATAAAATATACTTAACTAATTCTAAACTTTTAATATTTGGTTCAACTTCTTTATAATTTCTGCTACTTCTCTTGTTTTATTCTTGCCAATATAGAGTTCTTAAAGAAAATTATGGAAATGTTATTATTTTATTTGAAATTCCATTACCAATTTCCATTCCCATTATGGTTTTTTCTTCTTCCTTGATAATTCGTTGGTCCTCAAATTTTAATAAACACAATTTTAGAAGACTTTTCACAATTTTTTACTAAATTTGTTAAGACATCAAGTTTTGAAATTGCAATATCAAATCCTATCAACGGTTGTAAAAAGGTTTTGAAATTTTCTATGTCCCTAAATTTATGATTTAAATAAAAAACTTGATCTCTCTTAGAAAGAGAACTACATTTCAAATCCCCATTTTCTTGTTGTTGCTTTTTTTTTTTTTTTTTTTAATAGAGAATTTCAACCTATGGAGTCCGTTCCTAATTATAACTCTTTATCATCAAACTAAGATACCAATCGATTTTTGAAGTAGGCGGAGATTGAATCTCAAATCTCTTATTCAACCATTAGAGACTTTATCAGTTGAACTAATTCGAGCTCACAAATAAATGAATACCACTTTTATGATGAATTGCATTTGTTTTCAAAATGACACACATTTTATGGTGATATAAATTTTGATGCTTCTAAAAATGTACTAAAATTAATTTGATTTGTTCATTAGTGACATATTTAGAGAATTATACACATTACGTGCACTAGAATATTAATACACAAGTCATGAGTCTTTTATCTTAATAATATTGTTTACTCTCAACCAACAAGAGGCAAGGTACTATATATCTTTCACCATGTGGGCGAAGTTTGACAATGAATGAGAGCTATCCCCAAGATGAGTATCTATCTCACATTCCAATATCACTCGATCAAAACCTGTCTCCAAAGCCAATTCTAGAGCCCTCTTTGCTGCCATAGCTTCCACTTCAATGGCTATGAAAGGGAGAGTATTTTTTTTGCAAGAGAGAAACCACAACCACACTAGCACTATATTTTGATTCAAATAGAGCACTATCGAAGTTCACCTTATATAGATTTCTGTTCGAAGATTGCCAACAGGTGGGTGGTCATACCACTGGTGTTATGGTGAAGGAATTATGGAGGATAAACTCGCGCAACCTCTCCTTTGTTTGAGGTAGTAGCTGGTTGTGAGGAACTATAGTCTATAGGTTTTTCGAGTCAAAGATCATTTCTTCAATCCCATTTCACCCAGATTACAATCTATACTTGGTCAAAATTAAATAAAAAAAATAATGGGTTGTATTTGCTTATTTCGCAAACAAATCAAGTTCAAAAACTCACATTAAGAAGAAAAAATGAAAAAGAAAAAGTCAATTTCAAAACCAATTTTAAACTTGACTACTAAATATGTCAAACTCAAATATAAATGTGTTTATGAACAAATTATGTTAGTAATTTTATTTAATTAATGAGCTAATATAAAAAATACATTAATTTTACTAGTGTAACATTATATACTATATAATAAAAGATAGGCTTAGAAGTTGTAATTGCGCCAAGTGGATTCACCAAATTGCAGAATTTTTTTTAGATTTAAAAAAATAAATATAATTTTTTTTGGTCTTATCTTCTTCTCCTATAATTTTTAAATTGATAGAAATATTAATTTAATTACAATCCAAACTCTTTATCTAATCAATTTTTTTATTTAAATTATATTATTACATTAAAAAGAAAATAGTACACGTAAAAAAAAAATGCAACAATCTTCATCTAATCCTTTATTTTTATTTAAATTATATTACTACGTGTAAAAAAAAAAATAATAATACACAAAAAAAAAAGCAATTTATTCAACTACATATTCAACGTATTTAATCTATATGAATTTTTTTTTTACAGATAATTACTTCTAATTTTTTTCATTCAATCTATATGACTTTTTCTTTTTCTTTTTTTGGGATAAACATACATCCTAAGTTAATTCTTCTTCTCATATAATTCCTAGAATGATTAGAAATCTAATTTCGTCACAATTGAAAACTCTCTCTCTCTCTCTCTCTCTCTCTCTCTCTCTCTCTCCATATATATATATATATACAATTTTTATGCTGTTTAGAAATCTAACTCTCCTTTATTTTTTTCCCCTTATTACTTTAGGCAATTTGATGTTTTTGAAATCCCTGATTTTTATCAATCATTAAATTTTCTATTATTACGATTTTTTAGATAAATATATTATTTTATTTATCTTCATCAATTGTGCATGCTTAGAAACTTTAAAAGGTTCGAGTTTTACGAATTCACTTTTTATTTCCCTTGAATTAAGAGAGTTTGAGTTTAAGTTTAGTATTGCTTTTACTTTTTAACTAGTTGCTAACTCGTGTGATGCACGAGATGGTTAAATAAAAAATTAAAAGTACTTATTTTGCTTAAAGGTTTATGACTTAACTTTAAAAAATGTATAACTTGAAAATGCATGAAAATAAGTAATTTTTTGTTAAATATAATGGTTTAGAAAAATTCTTTTTCTTTCATATCATTGGTTCCACATAACATATTATAGCGTGGGCTATTCTATGGTGATGACTTCACATAATACTCAACTGCAATTAAATCTACTATCCACCACCAATTTAATCTATGTTATCTTGATAGTAGATCTACAAATTGCATTATCATATCCTTAGAGCTTGTCACATCATTATTATTATCTATATATGATATAAAACCGAAAATTTTGACTTTTTGCGAGACCTACGTTAGAATTAGGATTAAAAAAATAATTATACTTTTTTTAATTAGACCTCACATTAGATTTTTTTTTTTTTTTTTAAAGGACTCACTTTAGGTTTCAAAAAAAAAAAAAAAGACTCGTGTAATAAATAATAAATAAATAAATAAAACTTTAGGATGAAGGAAAAAAGAGAGAGAGACTCATGTTAGGACTCTCTCACTATTTAGTTTTAAAAAGGACCACACGTTAGAAATTTATTTTTTTTAAAGGGACTCACTTTAGGTTTAAAAGAAAGAAGAAGAAAGACTCACGTAAAAAAAAGAACTTTAGGATTAAGGAAAAAAGAGAGAGAGACTCCTATTAGAACTCTCTCACTATTTAGTTTAAAAAATTAAAATGATGATGTGGAAAATTGTGGGAGTTTCAGAAATTTCGGTTATATATATATATACACACTAATATTATGCCCATGCGTTTCACAGCTTAATTAGAAGTTATTTATGTTAAAACTATATTAATAATTTGTGACTAATTTGTGAGTCATACGATAAAAACAAATGAATTTGCAACATGTATACATACATATATTGAGTCACTTTGTGCATACATGGTGTGTAGTATATAAATTTTACATATTAAAACATAAAATTATGATATATAATCAAAATATTTAATTTATTTTAAATTACTTGGATTTAATAGAATTTGAGGTGAGTGAAATATTAAAATTTGAGATTAAATCACATCGTTATAATTACTTATATATATATACATAATAATTATATATTCAAAACAATAGTGAGAAACCTATCAAAGTTTGATAAAATTATTTTAATTAAATAAATAAATAGCAAGTACTTTTCTCTCTCTGTCTCCCTCTATTTTTATGTCTTGCATTTGATCCTTTGGCATATTTGTATGCTTATTTAGACTTGCATATTTGCAAATTCTGTTGTGTCTCCAACATGCATGTCTAGCATGTATATGAAATATTGTTTTTCCATTTATATCAATTAGTATTTATATATATTCAAAGTTAACCAATGGTAAATGTTATCATTCTAACATAAACCTTAATATTAACAAAAATAATATTTTTTCTAAACTTTTCTTTTTCAATCTTTATAAAGGTCAAAATTAACAAAATGCAATGATTCAATCTTTTCCTCTTTCTCATCAAGGTTGAATTCAGATTCTTCAAAACTATATTGAAATACAACATGTTAAAATAGTGTAGAAAGAGAATTTGCAGCTTTGTTTAGCTACAAAAAGAATAGTCTCCTTATCATATTTGAGAATTAATAATAATAGGGCAAAAAAAACAAAGCTGCAAACAATGTATTTTTTAGTAAGAAATTTATTCTAGGAAAAAAAAACACACAGAAAAACCAATATAGCTAAGAGAAAGGGTATTACAGGACGAATATTTTGACTAAGAGTCTAAGACTAAAATTGATAAAGATTGCACTATTAGTGGAGAAAAACGTACCACATCCATAATCCATTAGCACAAAAACTGTAACATAACAATAAAATCCATTAGCACAAAAATGTACCACATATAGGATTCAATCTCTGCCTACACTAAAAACTCATTGGTGTTTTGGTCCGATGATAAAGAGTACAATTGTAAAAAACGGATTCTATAGGTTAAAACTCTATAATAAAAAAATACCAAAAATTAAAAAATTCTATAAAATTCTAAGGAAAGATCACATATTGATGTGGGAGTCAAGGTTGTGGAACCTTGAATAAAAATTTCCCAAGGATAAACAATGCTATCTTGATTACACAACTTTTTGATTAGTTGGCATGATATCATTGATATGTCCACCCGCAACTTAATACAAACATCCCCTTCATTATAGTTTTATTCTAAGGAAAAAAATAGTAACAAAATATAGATAGATAACTGAAGTTATACAAGTTCATGTGCTACCTGATTGTTTTCTCTTATCGTACTCTACTACTCTTTGCTCTTAGGCGAAATGGACTGCTTCTACAGGGAAGCCTCTTTTTGTTTTCTAAATATATATGATTTAATTTTTTTTTCTCGATTGATTTTACCATTAAAAGATAGTAGAGTTTCAAGTTAAACTCTGATATAAAATCTCATCAAGTTATTAGATATACTTGAAGATATATATGAAAATAAAAAACTAGGGTGACATTTGTTTGGTCATCTTGAAAGCTATGACAATTAAAATAGAAGCCATAAAGCTCAGAAATTAATCTACAGCCTTTCCTGCCAGTTATTTTCCTACCACACCCTAAATTTAATGGCTAGTTTCAATTAGTTCCTCCAAGAACCAACATCTGGAATGGACCAATAAATATTGAATGAATTAAAGAATTAGCCAATGCTGTGGTGCAATTTTATTGAAACATTCAAATCGGAGAAAAGCTTTTCAAAAGATCACGGGTCTTGGTGCTTAGAGACATTACTTCCATTGATACTGAGTTTTGGCAGTGCACTAAATAATAAGATGGGAAAAGGGAGATGTAGTAAATTACAACTTAACAAACATAGGGCAATTTGAACTATAAAATCTAAGGATATTTGGCTCCCAAAAGTTCCAAAAGCTCTTTTTTAAGGGAAAATACAATTCTGAGCAAGGCAACAGATAATTACTAAACTTGAGAAAAAATACTGCCATTGATTTCATAAGTTGAACATTACATAGTTGTGAACATTTTTATATTACATTACATCTAATTTTCACATATAGATACATTACATTACAAATCCTTTTTTTTTAGTCCCTACATATATAGTCACTACAAATAAAGATGACTTTCAACGTTAACACTTGGACCCCATACAAAAGGCTATCACAATCCCACTTATTGATTTAAGAAACCACTAATAATCACCAAAGCCACTTAGGGGTTCTCTTATGCATTGCAGCTTCATTCTTCAACCTTTAGTTAGTGTCAAATAGTCTAGTAATTACACTTTTTTCTCATAATGTTTTGGGCCTTAAACTAAAGTTTAAAAACCTAGAAAATTGGACTGCCCAGTTAAACTAACTTCAAATAGTCATAGCTTACTCAATATAAGCCCAAATTAAGAAAAAAAATTATGTTCAATTGAAGCCCAAGATGTCTACTTTCCAATGAAACAAATATCACTCAAAAATTCTTTGTGGATCAAAAGTTATGGTCAAAATAGTGAGTAAAGGTCATTTTTCAATATTGATTTCAAAGCGATTTAAGCAGTTTTGAGTTGTGATTACTTCCAAACTATTGTGAACTCTTTAATTACCCTTGGTTGACATATGTCAAGCTTATCATTAGGGTCGGGGACCAAAATTTATTAACGGGTACAAAATGCGGTGTTTACAATGCCACACCTCAAGAATTAAAATCCTTGATTACATTTTCGGTCATTGATGCTGGTATGACGGTCAAATGCCAACATAATATTTAAAAATCAAAAACACACACACAACCACACCAAATCTAAAGACTAAAACACAAAAAAAAAAAAAAAAAAAAAAAGGCCACGTCGAATCTTAAGATCAAATCAAACTCTTAGTTACCTTCCTAAATTTAATCCAAAGCACAGAGAGCTAAGTACGTGAGGGAGTTCCTCAATCCAAATCATGGAGGTGTAGGCTAGGCATGTGAACCTTGTGGATGACATCACTACACCAGTTTGACCTTATGAGAGAGAGAGATAGAGAGAAAAACAAATGCATAAAAAGCGGAGAATGAAGGAGTTGGGAGTTTTGTTCACGCTCCGTTTGTGTCGATGGAAAACCTTGCGTAAAGATAGTTTTCCTTATTTTCTAGTGTTTGGTAGCATAAAAAAAAGATGAGTTAAAGGAAAAATATCTTTAGTCAACATAAAAAATATGGCTTATTTATAGAAATTGTTTTCCATTAAATTTTTTTGAAAAACAACTCTATCTCACAGTAAGCTAAACAAAGGAAATTAGGAGGTTGTTTTTCAACTCATTTAAAGTTGCTACCAAACATTAGAAAATGAGATAGTTTTATAGGAAATACTTCTTAGAAAATGACTCATTTTCTAGAAATTATCATTGTTGAAACAAACAAAGCATTAGTTCCTAGACAAAATGGTGGGTTTTATGAAGGATATACCCCTAACAACGGTGTGATATGGACTTGTAAGAAAGTTTTAAAATAGGAATTGATACCACACTAGCTAATGACCGATTTTCCTCAAAATCTCTAACCTCCATTATGTGCGTCTTTGATAACAGTTAAGAGTGGTACAACCACCTCAGCTCCTTCTAGATTTGTCAATTCCAATCGGAACGGTATAGCCCTAGACGTGGCAATGAACATGATTGATAAACTTTAACAATTTAATTATTTGTAAGACATCAATTTGTAAGTCATCAGTTTGTAAGTCTTATATAATAAAAGGTATATTGTCTCTAACATTGCTCGATTTTTACAACTTTCTTCACAACTTATTAAGGTGTTAGGTTTTCATTAAAGTAACATTATTTTCATATAAACACATCACTAATATAATTTTAATTATGTAAAAACTAAAATATGTCATATCAATAGTTGTCAAACAAGCTTTATGAAATTTTGTATCCATAGGTTTATTATTTTTAATAAATAGTCTGATTAACGAGTGCTCTTAGGACATTAATTAGTAAACTATTTTTAAAAAAATTTAATATCATTTTTATGAAAAATATAAAAAGTTGTCCAAAAAACTAGTTACATTTTTCTTTACCTATAAAAATTTTCTAAAACTATATCCTAATCATAGGTATATATTAACTTTTCCCTTTAATAAATACCACTTTTATGAAAAATTATATTTGTTTTCAAAATTTTCCATTTATTTAAGTTGATTTAAATTTGACGCTTTTAAAATTTACAAGAATTAATATGAATTTTTTATGAGTTTCCTGTTCATTCCTACACATTTCGTGCATTCCAATGTTGATAGAAAGTTGAAAAAAGAAAAAGAAAAAGAATAAATATGAAAGTTTTTTTTTTTTTAAATCTTGGATGATTTCAAAATATGCTGCCAAATCCGTGTAAGCCCAATTATGGAGAAGCCTAATACATGAATAAATAGCGCAATGAAATATCCAAGTGAGCCTGTTCCACGGAAGGTTCACAATCATACTAGAATGTTCGTTGATATATTTGAAAATTTTTATAAAGCAAAAAAAAAAAAATTTGAAAATCCCTATTTTTTTAAAAAAAAATTTTAGAAAGAAAAGTCAGTATTTTCTTTTAAAATTCAAATATTGAGACGTCATTTTGGGTTTAAATCAAAGAAACTCGCACGTGCAACTGTGCCAAGACTCTAACGGCTAGTAATTATAAACGCATAGTCTTTTCAATTTCTCTTTCTCTCTCACTTTCCCTCACCCTTTCTACACTTTCCTTCACTTCTCTCTCTAAAAAAATCCTCTCACTTTCAGACACTTTCCCATATAACCCATCTTCAAACGCAGAAAATTTTCCCTTAAGAAGTGGATTTCCTTACCCCAAAAACATATAGATTCATTTCTAATCTCTCAAATCTTCTTCACCATTCAATTGAAGAAACGGGTACAAAGATTTTCCCCAGAAAATCTGATCCCTCTCTCTCTCTTCCTGAATGCTCCAACTTATCCTCAAATAGAAAGTGGTTCTCTAACAACTGCAAAAAAAAAAAAAAAAAAAAAAAAAAAAAAACACTTTTCTTGGAAATTCAGGAAAAGGGTTTGAAGATTTTTTCGGGAAAGTGGATTTCCTTACCCCAAAAACATATAGATTCATTTCTAATCTCTCAAATCTTCTTCACCATTCAATTGAAGAAACTGGTTCAAAGATTTTCTCTAACAACTGCAAAAAAAAAAAAAAAAAAAAAAAAAAACACTTTTCTTGGAAATTCAGGAAAAGGGTTTGAAGATTTTCTCGGGAAAGTGATTTCCAGATTTGAATTTTAAGAAAAGGCTATGTGGAACAACAACAAGATTTTTCCGGCAAGGGGGTTAAACATGTTCAGGTCAGAGATTTTTTTGTGCTTTCATATGATTTAGACTAATGTATTTTTTCTGTCTTCTGATTTTGTTTGAATTGAATTACAACTTCCTGCTGATTTTCATTCTTGTCAGTAATGAAAAACTTCTTTTTGGATTTTCTTTGGTCTCTTCCTTTTTGGAATTTCCTGGTTTTTGAATGTTATTGATTTTTATTAACTAGAGTTTTCAATTTTGTATAATTTTGAATGCCTTTCTTGGTAGTCTTAGCTGTACCCCGTTGGTTTTTTCTTCTAATTGGTGTGGAATATCCTTTCAAATGTATACGGACTTGAATGAATTTTCATGCTCCTGTTTTTTTAAAAAGATTTAAAAAAAAAAAATTATTTTCTATGTTTTTCCTCTGAAATTTGTGGCATGTGAAGCCATGTCAAAAACATATAATTGGAGCCATGCTATACTCTTCCACCTAAGAATTTTCCCTAAGAACACTATCATTTGAATGAGCAAGGTTCCTCTCAATTTCTAGTGGAATGGAGATAGTCCATTTTAGTGTTCATATTTTATTTGTTGTATCTAACAGGTATACATGATGATGGCACTAGAGACATATTTAGATTTTTAATATTTAAAATCTGAACCATGAAATCGATTCATTTGAGATGGAGAGGATCCTATTCCCATTTCAACTTAATCAGATTTGATCAACTTTTGTTTAAAATGTAATATGTAACATTTAATTAATTTGTACTTCCTTTTCAACAAATTTGTGGTGTTTGAAGTTCAGGTGTCAATCCTGTTTTTTCAATTAATTTGTACTTCCTTCTTTCCACTTGACTCTGCTCTTCGTAACATAATAAAGTTGCAGGATGTCCACCAGTATAATTCGTTCACTGAAATGTTGGGGCCAGAGAGTCTTGCAAAGGTTCTTCCCGGAGTTGAAACCCTTGAAGAAGGTAACAACTGCTTTTTTAATTTTTAATTTTTTTATTGTGTTTCACTTCTTGTATGGTGATAAAGTTTATCCATCTAGGCAAAATGAAGTTAATTGTTCTGTCAAATAGCTGTAAATAATTTTGTGCTTGCAGCAGAAAATATTCCGGTGACATTTTCAAGATTCAAAACTTTGTTGTGCATAATAGTAATAGGAACAGTGACTAATAACAATAGAATTTACAATAGTAATAGACCCAATTGAATTTACAATATTAATAGACCCAATAAGTGGCTTAGAATTTCTTTTTAATTTGATTAGGATCAGTTGTTGTAACCCAATAGAATTGGTTTTGTTGTATTATATGAGTCAGAGCATTAGATTTTGCTGTAGTATATCTTGCAAGGTGGTTTCCTTTGGGTAGTTTAGGTGAGGAACTATTTTGCGTTAAAATTGGTTGATTGTAATGGCTTGGAGTTTGTTTAGCACTTCTCTGTTTTGCAATGCTATTATAAGTTCTTTAAATAGTTCTATGGTGAAAATTGTTGTGCTTTCGTACCATACTCATGTTAGTAGTTTGTTTATTATTTGCATTATTCTTGTTATGCATTGTTCTTGATATGCCCAAAAGTCTTTGAGCTAAGTTCCTAAGATTGTTTTGAGTTTATGTGCTCTATAGTAAGTTAAATCTCATGTAAACAATTTTCATGAACTCTTATAAGCAGTCTCTCTTACCTTATGAAGTTGATGTATCACTTGTTTGTTGCCCCAGTAGTTATTTTCATTTTGACTTACGTATGAGATGTTTTACATATGAGATTTGAATTTTAAGAAAAGGCTATGTGGAACAACAACAAGATTTTTCTGGCAAGGGGGTTAAACATGTTCAGGTCAGAGATTTTTTTGTGCTTTCATATGATTTAGACTAATGGATTTTTTCTGGCTTCTGATTTTGTTTGAATTGAATTACAACTTCCTGCTGATTTTCATTCTTGTCAGTAATGAAAAACTTCTTTTAGGATTTCCTTTGGTCTCTTCCTTTTTGGAATTTCCAGGTTTTTGAATGTAATTGATTTTTATTAACTAGAGCTTTCAATTTTGTATAATTTTGAATGCCTTTTTTGGTAGTCTTAGCTGTACCCCGTTGGAAATTCATTACTCTTAAAAAAAAAAAAAAAATGGAAAGGCTGGGTCAGAATGTGAGTAGGTACTTGATTTTGAATAAAAGCTGGGTTATCCAATTTCTCAATGAAGGCGAATCTTTCTAAATTGTTATTGTATATATGAACATGTTTTCTGTTATGTTTTGGGCAAGCCTTGTTGCTTTTAATAAAAAATTGTCAAAGAAGATATAGTCTCTTGATCATTATACCAGTTTTATAAAACTAAAACCTAGTTTAACTTATTATAAGTAAAAGTGATGCACATTTTAGGATGCAGATGGATAGATTACAAACTTTGTAGTGACTTCCACTAAGGTTTTAGATTGCATCTGTTTTCTTTACAGTAATGATTTGACACCTTATCTTGTTAAAAGATTCCTGTGTTTTAAATTTCTATTTTTACTGGTCATGAAATCAGGTTGATTTTTTTAAAATCCCTCTTATGTTTAGTTGTAAGTGAAATTTGATATTGAGCGTGACAGTTGTGGCTTTTGATTTACTTTTCTCTAGTATGTTACTTGAATTCATTGATGTACAATAGATTAGAATTTATTGCGTATGAGATATTGCATATTTTGGTGCTTTGACTATTTCCTCCTAGAGTCTCATTTAGAATCAAATGGGTAAGAATTTGAATAGGCAAGGAAATCAAAGTGAATGATCAGAATGTTTCCCATCATGAATTTGTTTCCAATTGAAGCTTATGCATGTGGACTTGGCTAAATGAGGTACTATGACTTAGTTTCTTTTCTCTGATCGTGTTGATGGTAGATGACAGGTCGGAATTCTAACCACGTGGCGATTTCTCTACCGTTGATTATGATTGTGATTTTTTTGGTGATGGCAGCGACGACGAGGACTTGTCCATTGACATCAATACGCTGCTTGACATTCTTGGAGAAGATCCTCAGCCTTCACAATTACAGGTAGGTTCTTCAATATTTTTGCTCTCTAAATTATATAATTTGATGGTTTTTTTTTTTTTTTTTTTTTGAGGAATATTCAATTGTGTAGGTCAAATAGTTTGTAGTAACTAGTTTCTCTTAATCATTGAATTTTGAATTTATGCTACACTCTGTTTGTCTTAAAACTTAATTGAGAAGAAACTTCCTCAGAGCATAGCTATTGATTTGACCCTAAAAGAAATAATCGAAATGGGTTTTAATTGTCGAGAGGGGTTTATGAGAAGGGTAAGACTTACGTACAGTACTTAGGTGCTGTTTTTTAGGTTCCTTTCTTAAGATTCTGCAATGTAGATTTTTTCTTATGAGATGAAAGTGTGTTTTTTAAATAGCCACATGGCTGAATCTTAAAAGGGAAACTTAAGAAACATCATCTAAGATACTGTACCTAAGTTTTGTCCTTGAGAATTATCATCCTTTGTTGAAATCTCAACTTTTATGAAGTTAGTAGAGCGTATAGCGCTGGCAATGGAGGTTGTAGAAATGGTGATTTTGGTTTGATTGAAAAATTTATTTGGTATTTGTTGCCTGGCTTACAATAAACCTTTTATTTTTGAACGGCATTGAATATGGTCATGCATGCTATTTTTTTTTTTTTTGTGTTGTGTATCTTTTGGTTTTGTAACCATTTACATACATCATGTGTTGGGTGATTTAGTAATTCTTGGATTGATACAAGTGTTATTAGTTTCCTTTATTACAAGATAACATTTTGTTTCCTTTTATATCTAAACATGGCAGCCAATGTATCCTTCCTTGCATTGTTTTCTAATTTAACCTTGTGTCTAGACATTCATAGCTAAATAGTCCCCATGGAGTTTGGAAATAAATTCTTGCATTTAATTAGGTAATCAATGACTTGATTAAACTGTGATTGCATGATTTATTTTCTTCCCTTTTTTTATATGGTTGACATGCATAATACTTTCCTTGTACATTGGTCTGAATTCAAATTTAAAGTTGATTGATCAATTTAAGGGAAGTCTTGAAAGGTCATTTAAAGATGAAATCTTTTCTAATCAATGAGAATTAAATCTTTTGTCAACTATTTCCAAGATGAGGTTTTGGAAAGAAAGTTATCATAAATGCTTTCAATGTTAAAAGATTTTCTTTTGGAAATTAATTTGATTTAAAATTAGGGATGGAATTTGGTAAGTAATAAAATATGGTTGGTTATTAAATGCTCACATGTCTACATGTTTTGATGATCACATGCTCTCATGCTTTGATTATTAAATGCTCACATATCTACATGCTTTAATAATGATATGCTCCTACATGAACATGCTTTGATGATCACATGCTCCCATATTTTTACATGCTTGTATGCTCACATGCTAGTATGCTCTTATGCACATGCTTGTGTGCTCTCTTCTGTTGACCTTCACATGCTTGATTGTCTTCCACATGATCCTTTTTCTGCTTTCTATTTTATCTGTTTCACATGAGCTGTAGAGGAACACTAGCGCTTAGATGTATGCGTGTGTTCACATAGACCCATAAGATAGACACCACTTGACCATTATCGAACTATGGTATTTGAAAGCCGGCTATGGCTAGGCAAGATTGGGGTGCCTAATCTCTTCCCATCCTATATCCTAATTCCGGGCCTAGTCTGGTAGGTAGATCTTCATGGAGTCATGTTATAGTTCTTGGATCGATAACCAGGTGGCAACTCTTTCTACTATTTTTAAGTGATGATCACATTCTCCCATGCTCACATGCTCCTATGCGCACATGCTTTGATAATCCCATGGTCCCATGCTAATATTCTTTGATGATCACATGCTCCCATATTCACATGCATTGATATTCACATGTTTGATATCCACACACATTTGCACACATTTGGATGATGATGAGTCTATATGCTTGGAAGTTTAATTGATCATGCAATTGGACGTTCATGTGCTCAAATGCCTTAACAATTGTGCTTGAATACTGAAGTGATTGGACGGTAAGAGATATGTGTACTTGGGTGCTTAAATACTCATATGCTTGTTTGCGCTATGATCACATGCTTGTATGCTCTCATGCTAACATGCTTGTATACTCTCATGCTTAAATGCTCATAAGTTCAATTAAGTGTCACTCCTTCATAAGATTTATTCATTAATTCTCATTAAGTATCAATCCTTTTTTTTGTATCCACATGTGCACACACTTGGATATCGATATATCTATATTTTTGGAGACTGATGTGCTCATCCATTTTGATGCACGTGCGTGCTAAAGCTCACTAGTTCTTACATGCCTAATTGCTCATTTTTTTGCATGCTACAATGATTGTATGCTCCCACACTAACATGCTTGATTGCTCACATGCTTGAATGCTTATAGGTTGGAATGCTCACATGCTCTCATGATTTGGTGATGACATGCTCCCATACTCATATACTTTGATTATGACGTGCTCCCATGCTCACATACATTGATATTCATATGTTTGATATTTATACACATATGCACACACTTGGATGATGATATGTCTATAGGCTTGGAGGCTTAAGTGATCGTGTAGTTGGGCGTTCGTGCGCTCAAATGCATTAACAATTGTGCTTGAATGCAGAGTTGATTGGGAAATTAGAGGTATGTATACTTGGGTGCTTAAATGCTCATATACTTGTATGCTCTCACGATCACATTCTTGCATGCTCTCACGATCAAATGCTTGTGTGTTCTCATGTTTTGTTGATAATATGCCCACATGTGTACTTGCTTTGATGATCACATACTCAAATGTCTACTTGCTTTGGTGATCACATGCTCTAATGTTTAGATGCTTTGATATTCAAATTCTTTGATGATAACATGCTTCGATGATCGTATGCTCACATACCTACATTCTTTAACAATCACATGCCCATTTGCTTAGATAACTTCATGCTCATATGCTTAGACGCATTGATGATTACATGCGCCTATGTTCAAATGCTTTGATATTCGCATGCTCACAAGAATCGATATTCACATGTTTAATATCCACACATTTGGATACTAATATGTCTATAAGCTAGGAGGCTTAAATGATTGGGTAGTTGGACGTTCGTGAGCTCAAATGCTTTGACGATTTTGCTTTAATGTTATGGTGATTGGTAGATTTGAGGTATGTGTACTTGGGTTCTTAAATGCTTATATGCTTGTATGCTCTAATGATCACATGCTTATACGCTCTCACATCAAATACCTATATACTCTCATGCTTAAATGCTTACATATAAATTAAGTGTCATTCCTTCATAAGATTTATTTTTTAACCACATGTGCACACACTTGAATGACGATATATCTATATGCTTGGAGATTGAAACGATCATGTAGTAGGATGCTCACGTTCTCACTCACTTTGATGATCGTTCTTCAATCTTAAGCTGATTGGACGGCAAGATGTATGTGTGTACTTGGATGCTTAAATGCTCATGTGCTTGTACGTTCAATGCTTTGTTGATCAAGTGCTCACATGTGTGCACTCACAATCAAATACTTGTATACTTTCATGCTTAAATGCTTACATATAAATTAAGTGTCACTTCTTCATAAGATTTATTTTTTAACCACATGGGCACATACTTGAATGACGATATATCTATATGCCTAGAGACTGAAATGCTGATGTAGTTGGATGCTCGGGCACTCACACGCTTTGATGATCGTGCATAAATCCTAAGGTGATTGGACGGTAAGATGTATGTGTGTACTTGGATGCTTAAATGCTCATGTACTTGAATGTTCAATGCTTTGTTGAGCAAGTACTCACATGTGTGCACTCACTATCAAATGGTTGTATACTCTCACTCTTAAAAGCTTACATATAAATTAAGTATCACACATTCATAAGATATATTTTTTAACCACACGTGCACACATTTAATCGACAATATATCTATATGCTTGGAGACTGAAACGCTCATGTAGTCGGATGCTTGGACACTCACATGCTTTAATGATTGTGCTTAAATCCTATGGTAATTGAACGGTAAGATGTATGTGTACTTTCAGGATTGAATGCTCATGTGCCTATATGCTCATATGCTTTGTTGATCTCATACTCAAATGTGTACATGCTTTGACGATCATATGCTCTCATGTCTACATCCTTAGATGATCACATGCTTTTAGGTTCACATCTTTTGAAATTCACATACTTCTATGTACAAATGCTTTGTTGATCATACACTTCTATGTTCACATGCTTTGATAATCGTATG
Organism: Quercus robur; assembly: GCF_932294415.1. NCBI lineage: Eukaryota > Viridiplantae > Streptophyta > Magnoliopsida > Fagales > Fagaceae > Quercus > Quercus robur. The sequence goes on along the minus strand of NC_065534.1, from coordinate 28,442,441 downwards.
CTCTTATGTTAACATGCTTTGAAGAGAACTTGCTCACTTGCCTATATGCCTTAATGCTCATATGCTTGGACACTTCTATGATAGGATGCTCCTTTGTTAACATACTTCTTTGATGATCACATGTTTCGATGGTAATATGCTCCCATGCCTATGTGCTTTAACGATTACATGCGCAATTGCTTTTACAATTTCAAGATCCTACATTCAAATACTTTGATGATTGCATGCTCAAAAGTATTGATATTCACTCGAATGATATCCATGCACATGTGCACACACTTGGATGCTAATATGTGTATAAGCTTGGAGGCTTAAGTGATCATGTAGTTGGACGTTTGTATGCTCAAATGCAATGATGATTTTGTTTGAATGTCAAGGTGGTTGGTATATTTGAGGTATACGTACTTGGATTCTTAAATTCTAATATGCTTTATGCTCTAGTTATCATATGCTCTCATGATCAAATGTTTGTATTCTCTCATGCTTTAATGCTACATATAAATTAAGTGTCACTCCTTCATAAGATTTATTTTTTAACCACATGTGAACACACTTGATCAATGATATATCTATACACTTGGAGACTGAAATGTTCATGTAGTTGAATGCTCAGGCACTCACATCTTTGATGATTGTGCTTAAATCCAAAGGTAATTGAATGGTAAGATGTATGTGTACTTTGAGGTTTTAATTCTCATATGCTTGTATGCTTACATGCTTTGTTGATCTCGTGCTCAATCTTGTATTTGTATTGACGATTATATGCTCTCATGTCTACCTGCTTAGATGATCAAATGCTTTTATTTTCACATCTTTTGAAATTCACAAACTTTTATGTACACATGCTTTGAAGATCATACATTTCTATGTACACATTCTTTGATAATTGTATGCTCCTATGTCTACATGCCTATATGCCTTAATGCTCATATGCTCGGACACTTCTACGATTGGATGCTTCGACGTTAACATTCTTCTTTAATGATCACATATTTTGATGGTCATATGCTCCCACACCTACATGCTTTAACGATTACATGCCCAATTGCTTTTAAAATTTCATGCCCGTACCTTTGGACAATTTGATGATTATATGCTCCTACATTAAAATGCTTTGATAATCACATGCACACAAGCATAGATATTCACTCGTACGATATCCACGAACATGGGCACACTTGGATGCTAATATGTGTATAGGCTTGGAAGCTTAAGTGATCATGTAGTTGGACGTTCGTACGCTCAAATGCTTTGATGATTTTGCTAAGGTATGTTTACTTAGGTTTGAGGTATGTTTACTTAGGTTCTTAAATTCTCATATGCTTAATGCTCTAGTGATCACATGATTGTATACTCTCATGATCAAATGCTTGTATTCTCTCATGCTTAAATGCTACATATAAATTAAGTGTCACTTCTAAATAAGATTTATTTTTTAACCACATGTGAACACACTTGATCGACGATATATCTATACGCTTGGAGACCGAATCGTTCATGTAGTTGGATGCTTGGGCATATACATGCTTTGATGATTGTGCTTATATTCGAAGGTAATTGAACGGCAAGATATATGTGTACTTTGAGGTTTAAATGCTCATGTGCTTCTTTGTTCACTTTCTTTGTTGATCTCGTGCTCACATGTGTACTTGCTTTGATGATTATATGCTCTCATGTCTACTTGCTTAGATGATTACAAGCTTTTACGTTCACATCTTTTGAAATTCACATACTTCTATGTACACGTACTTTGTTGATCATACACTTCTATGTTCACATGCTATGATTAACGTATGCTCCAATGTCAACATGCTTTGAAGAGAACCTGTTCACTTGCCTATATGTATTAATGCTTATATACTTGGACACTTCTATGATTGGATGCTCCTATGTTAACGAACTTCTTTGATGATCACATGTTTTAATGGTCATATGCTCCCATGCCTACATGCTTTAAGGATTACATGCCCACTTGCTCTTTAAATTTCATGCTCATAACTTTCAACGTTTTGATTATTATATACTCCTACATTCAAATGCCTTGATAATCGCTTTCACACAAGCATAGATATTCACTTGTATGATATCCACACACATGCACACACACTTGAATGCTAATATTTGTATAGGCTTGGAGGCTTAAGTGATCATGTAGTTGGACGTTCGTACACTCAAATGCTTTGATGGTTTTGCTTGAATACCGTAGATTTGAGGTATGTGTACTTGGGTTCTTAAATTCTCATGTGTTTTATACTCTAGTGATCATATCATTGTATGCTCTCATGATCAAATGCTTGTATTCTCTCATACTTAAATGCTACATATAAATTAAGTGTCACTCCTAAATAAGATTTATTTATGAACTACATGTGATTGACGATATATCTATACGCTTGGAAATCAAAATGTTCATGTAGTTGGATGCTTGGGCACACACATGCTTTAATGATTGTGCTTAAATCCTAAGGTAATTGAACGGTAAGATGTATGTGTACTTTGAGGTTTAAATGCTCATCTGCTTGTATGTTCACGTGCTTTGTTGATCTCGTGCTCACATGTGTACTTGCTTTGACGATCATATGCTCTTATGTCTACTTGCTTTGATGATCAAATGCTTTTATGTTCACATCTTTTGAAATTCGCATACTTCTATGTACACATGTTTTGATGATCATACATTTCGATGTTCACATTCTTTGATAATTGTATGCTTCTATGTCTACAAGCTTTGAAGAGAACTTGTCCAAATGCCTATATGCCTTAATGCTCATATGCTTAGACACTTCTACGATTGGTGCTCCTACGTTAGCATACTTCTTTGATGATCACATGTTTCGATGGTCAAATGCTCCTACACCTATATGCTCTAACAATTACATGCCAAGTTGCTTTAAAAATTTCATGCTTGTACCTTTGGATGTTCCAACATTAAAATACTTTGATAATCGCATGCACACAAGTATAGATATTCACTCGTATGATATCCATGCACATGTGCACACACTTGGATGCTAATATGTGTATAGGCTTGGAGACTTAAGTAATCATGTAGTTGGACATTCGTACACTTAAATGCTTTGATGATTTTGCTTGAATGCTGAGGTAATTGGTAGATTTGAGGTATGTGTACTTGGGTTCTTAAATTCTCATATGCTTTATGCTCTAGTGATCACATGATTGTATGCTCTCATGATCAAATCCTTATATTCTCCCATGCTTAAATGTTACATTTAAATTAAGTGTCACTCCTTCATAAGATTTATTTTTTAACCACAAGTGAACACACTTGATTGACGATATATCTATACGCTTGGAGACTAAAAACGTTCATGTAGTTAGATGCTTGGACACTCACATGCTTTGATGATTGTGCTTAAGTCCTAAGGTAATTGAACGGTAAGATATATGTGTACTTAGAGGTTTAAATGCTAATGTGCTTGTATGTTCAAATGCATTGTTGATCTCGTGCTCACATGTGTATTTGCTTTGTCGATCATATGCTCTCATGTCTTCTTGCTTAGATGATCAAATGCTTTTATGTTCACATCTTTTGAAATTCATATACTTCTATGTACACATGCTTTGATGATCATACATTTCTATGTTCAAATTCTTTGAAAATCGTATGCTCCTATGTCTACATGCATTGAAGAGAACTTGTCCACATGCCTATATGCCGTAATGCTCATATACTAGGAGACTTCTATGATTGGATGCACCTATTTTAAAATACTTCTTTGATGATCACTTGTTTCATAGGCCTTATGCTCCCATGCCTACAAGTTTTAACGATTACATGCCCTAACGATTACATGCCCACATGCTTTTATAATTTCATGCTCATACCTTTGGACGATTTCATGATTATATGCTCATGCTTTTATAATTTCATGCTCATACCTTTGGACTATTTCATGATTATATGCTCCTACATTTAAATGCTTTGATAATCGCATGCTCACATGCATAGATATTCACTCGAACGATATCCACGCACATGTGCACACACTTGGATGCTAATATGTGTATATGCTTGGAGGCTTAAGTAATCATGTAGTTGCACATTCGTACGCTCGAATGCTTTGATGATTTTTCTTGATAGCCGAGGTAATTGGCAGATTTGAGGTATGTTTTCTTGGTTTCTTAAATTATCATATTCTTTATGCTCTAGTGATCACATGATTGTATGCTCTCATGATCAAATGTTTGTATTCTATCATACTGAAATGCTACATATAAATTAATTGTCACTCCTAAATAGGATATATTTTTTAACCACATGTGAACACACTTGATCGACGATATATCTATGCGCTTAGAGACCGAAACGTTCATGTAGTTGCATGCTCGGGCACACACATGCTTTGATGATTGTGCTTAAATCCTAAGGTAGTTGAACGATAAGATGCATGTGTACTTTTAGGTTATTTTGCTCATGTGCTTGTATATTCAAATGCTTTGTTGATCTCGTACTCACATGTGTACTTGCTTTGAAGATCATGTGCACTCATGTCTACTTGATTAGATGATCACATGCTTTTACATTCACATATTTTGAAATTCACATACTTCTATGTACACATACTTTGTTGATTATACACATCTATGTTTACATGCTTTGATAATCGTATGCTCCTATATCAATATGCTTTGAAGAAAACTTGTTCACTTGCCTATATGCCTTAATGCTCATATGCTTGGAAACTTCTATGATTGGATGCACCTAAGCTAACATAATTCTTTGACAATCACATGTTTCAATGGTCATATGCTCCCATGCCTACATGTTTTAATGATTACATGCCCACTTGCTTTATAATTTTATGCTCATTCATTCGGACGATTTGATGATTATATGCTCCTACATTCAAATGGTTTGATAATCGCATGCTTGTGATATTCACACATACAATATCCACGTGCTTGGATGCTAATATGTGTATAGGCTTGGAGGCTTAAGTGATCATGTAGTTGGACATTTGTACGCTCAAATGTTTTGAAGATTTTGCTTGAATGTCGAGGTGATTGGTAGATTTGAGGTATGTGTACTTGGGTTCTTAAATTCTCATATGCTTTATGCTCTAGTGATCACATGATTGTATGCTCTCATGATCAAATGCTTGTATTCTCTCATGCTTAAATGCTACATATAAATTAAGTGTCACTCATAAATAAGATTTATTTTTTAACCATATGTGAACACACTTGTTCTACGATATATCCATACGCTTGGAGACCAAAATGTTCGTGTCGTTGGATGCTCAGGCACATACATGCTTTGATGATTGTGGTTAAATCCGAAGGTAAGTGAACGATAAAATATATGTGTACTTTGAGGTTTAAATGTTCATGAGCTTGTATGTTCACTTTCTCTGTTGATCTCGTGCTCACACGTGTACTTGCTTTGACGATTATATGCTCTCACGTCTACTTGTTTAGATGATCACATGTTTTTACGTTCACATCTTTTGAAAATCACATACTTTTATGTACACATATTTTGTTGATCATACACTTCTATATTCACATGCTTCGATAATTGTTTGCTCCTATGTCAACATACTTTCACTTTCCTATATGCCCTAATGCTAATATGCTTGGACACTTCTATGATTGGATGCTCCTATATTAACATACTTCTTTGATGATCACATGTTTCAGTGGTCATATGCTCCCATGCCTACATGCTTTAACGATTACATACCCACTTGCTCTTTAAATTTCATACACGTACCTTTTGATGTTTTGATTATTATATGCTCCTACATTCAAATGCTTTGATAATCTTTTTTCACACAAGCATAGATATTCACTCGTATGATATCCACACACGTGCACACACATGGATGCTAATATTTGTAAAGGCTTGGAGGCTTAAGTGATCATGTAGTTGGACATTCGTACGCTCAAATGCTTTGATGATTTTGCTTAAATGCCGAGATGATTGGTTGATTTGAGGTATGTGTACTTCGGTTCTTAAATTCTCATGTGCTTTATGCTCAAGTGATCATATGATTGTATGCTCTCATGATCAAATGCTTGTATTTTCTCATACTTAAATGCTACATATAAGTTAAATGTGACTCCTAAATAAGATTTATTTTTGAACCACAAGTGAACACACTTGATTGACAATATATCTATACGCTTTGAGATTGAAACGCTCATGTAGTTGGATGCTTAGGCACATACATGCTTTGATGATAGTGGTTAAATCCTAAGGTAATTGAACGGTAAGATATATGTGTACTTTGAGGTTTAAATGCTCATGTGCTTGTATGTTCACATGCTTTGTTGATCTCGTGCTCACATGTGCTTGCTGTGACGATCATATGCTCTAACGTCTACTTGCTTAGATGATCACATGCTTTTACTTTCACATCTTTTGAAATTCACATTCTTCTATGTACACTTACTTTTTTGATCATGCACTTCTACTTTTACGTGGTTTGATAATCATGTGCTCCAATGTCAACATGCTTTGAACAGAACTTGTTCACTTGCCTATATGCCTTAATGCTCATATGCAAGGACACTTCTATGATTGGATGCTCCTATGTTAACATATTTTTTTGATGATCACATGTTTTGATGATCCCATGCCTGCATGCTTTAACTATTACATGCCCACTTGCTTTTAAAATTACATGCTCGTACCTTTTGACGATTTGATGATTATATGCTCCGACATTCAAATGCTTTAATAATTGCTTTTACATAAGCATAGATATTCACTCGTATGATATCCACACACATGTGCACACACTTGGATGCTAATATGTATATAAGTTTCAAGGCTTAAGTGATCATGTAGTTAGACGTTCATACGCTGAAATGCTTCGATGATTTTGCTTGCATGTCAAGGTGATTGGTAGATTTGAGGTAGGTGTACTTGGGTTCTTAAATTCTCATTTGGCTTATGCTCTAGTGATCACATGGTTGTATGCTCCCATGATCAGATGCTTGTATTCTCTTATACTTAAATGCTACATATAAATTAAGTGTCATCCCTCAACAAGATTTATTTTTTAACCACATGTGAACACACTTGATCAACGATATATCTATACGCTAGGATACAAAAACGTTCGTTTAGATGGATACTCGGGCACATACATGCTTTGATGATTGTGCTTAAATCCTAAGGTAATTGAACGGTAAGAAGTAATTGTACTTTGAGGTTTAAATGCTCATAAGCTTGTATGTTCACTTTCTTTGTTGATCTCATGCTCACATGTATACTTGCTTTGACGATCATAAGCTCTCACGTCTTGTTGCTTAGATGATCACATGCATTTATGTTCACATCTTTTGAAATTCACATGCTTCAATGTACACATAATTTATTGATCATACACTTTATTGATCATACAGTTCTATATTCAAATCCTTTGATAATCGTATGCTCCTATGACAACAATCTTCAAAGAGAACTTGTTCACTTTCCTACTTGCCTTAATGCTCATATGCTTGGACACTTCTATGATTGGATGCTCCTATGCTAACATACATCTTTGATGATCACATGTTTTGATGGTCATATGCTCCCACGCCTACATGCTTTGACGATTACATGCCCACTTGCTTTTTAAATTTCTTGCTCGTACCTTTCGAAGATTTGATTATTATAGGCTCCTACATTCAAATGCTTTGATAGTTGCTTTCACACAATCATAGATATTCACTCTTATGATATCCACAGATATGGATGCTAATATTTGTATAGTCCTAGAGGCTTAAGTGATCATGTCGTTGGAGGTTCGTACGCTTAAATGCTTTGTTGATTTTGCTTGAATGCTGAGTGGATTGGTCGATTTTAGGTATGTGTGCTTGGGTTCTTAAATTCTCATATACTTTATGCTCTAGTGATCACATGATTGTATGCTCTCTTGTTCAAATACTAGTGTTCTCTCATGCTTAAATGTGACATAAATTAAGTGTCACTCCAAAATAAAATTTATTTTTTAACCGCATGTGAACACACTTGATGGAGGATATATCTATACTTTTGGACACCGAAAGGTTCGTGTAGTTGGATGCTCGGGCACATACATGCTTTGATGATTATGGTTAAATTCGAAGGTAATTACACGGTAAGATGCAGGTGTACTTTGAGGTTTAAATGCTCATGTGCTTGTATGTTCACATGCTTTATAGATTTCGTGCTCACATGTGTTCTTGTTTTGACGATCATATGCTCTCATGTCTACTTGCATAGATGATCACATGCTTTTACCATCACATCTTTTGAAATTACATACATCTATGTACACATACTTTGTTGATCATACACTTCTATGTTCACACGCTTTGATAAATGTATGCTCCTATGTCAACTGGCTTTGACTAAAACTTAATCACTTGCCAATATGTCTTAATGCTCATATGCCTGGACATTTCTACGATTGGATGCTCCTATGTTAAAATACATCTTTGATGATCTCAAGTTTTGATGGTCATATGCTCCCATGCCGACATGCTTCGACAATTACATGCCCTCTTTCTTTTTAAAATTCATGCTCGTATCTTTCGACGATTTGATTATTATATGCTCCTATATTCAAATGCTTTGATAACCGCTTTCACACCAGCATAGATATTCACTCGTTTGATAACCACACACAAGTGCACACACTTGGATGCTAATATTTGTATAGGCTTGGAGGCTTAAGTGATCATTTAGTTGGACGTTCGTACTCTCAAATGCTTTGATGATTTTGCTTGAATGCCGAGGTGATTGGCAGATTTGGGGTATGTGTACTTGGATTCTTAAATTCTCATATGCTTTATACTCTAGTGATCACATGATTGTATGCTTTCATGATCAAATGCTTGTATTCTCTCATGCTTAAATGCAACACATAAATTAAGTGTCACACCTAAATAGGATTTATTTTTGAACCACATATGAACACACTTGATCAACAATATATCCATACGCTTGGAGACCGAAACGTTCATGTGGTTGGATGCTCAGGCACATACATGCTTTAATGATTGTGGTTAAAGCCAAAGATAATTGAACGGTAAGATGTATGCGTACTTTGAGGTTTAAATGTTCATGTGCTTGTATGTTCACATGCATTGTAGATTTCGTGCTCACATGTGTACTTGCTTTCACGATTATATGCTCACACGTCTACTTGCTTAAATGATCACATGCTTTTACATTCACATCTTTTGAAATTCACATACTTCTATGTACACATACTTTGTTGATCATACACTTCTATGTTCACATGTTTTGATAATCGTATGCTCCAATGTCAACATGCTTCGAAGAGAACTTGTTCACTTTCCTATATGCCATAATGCTTATTTGCTTGGACACTTCTATGATTGGATGCTCCAATTTTAACATACATCTTTGATGATCACACGTTTTGATGGTTATATGCTCTCACGCCTACATGCTTTGACGATTACATGCCCACTTGCTTTTTAAATTTCATGCTCGTACCTTTCGACAATTTGATTATTATAAGCTCTTCCATTCAAATGCTTTGATAGTTGCTTCTGTAGCAGCATAGATATTCACACATATGATATCCACAGCCATATGCACACACTTGGAAGCTAATATTTGTACAGGCATGTAGGCTTTAGTGATAATGTAGTTGGACGTTCATACGCTCAAATGCTTTGATGATTTTGCTTGAATGCCGAGGTGATTGGTAGAATTGAAATATGTATACTTGGGTTCTTTACTTCTCTTATGCTTTATGCTCTAGTGATCACATGATTGTATGCTATCATGATAAAATGCTTGTATTCTCTCATGCTTAAAAGCTACATATAAATTAAGGGTCACACCTAAATAGGATTTATTTTTTAATCACATGTGAACACACTTGATCGATGAAATATCTATACACTTGGAGACCGAAACGTTCATGCGGTTGGATGCTCAGGCACATACATGCTCTGATGATTGTGTTTAAATCCAAAGGTAATTAAATGGTAAGATGTATGTGTACTTTGAGGTTTAAATGCTCATGTGCTTGTATATTCACGTGCTTGTATGTTCACATGCTTTGTAGATTTCGTGGTCACATGTGTTCCTTCTTTGACGATCATATGCACTCATATCTACTTGCATAGATGATCACATGCTTTTACGTTCACACCTTTTGAAATTCACATACTTCTATGTACACATACTTTGTTGATCATACACTTCTATGTTCACACGCTTTGATAAACGTATGCTCCTATGTCAACTGGCTTTGAATAAAACTTAATCACTTGCCAATATGCCTTAATGCTCATATGCCTAGACATTTCTACGATTGGATGCTCTTATGTTAACATACATCTTTGATGATCTCAAGTTTTGATGGTCATATGCTCCCATGCCGACATGCTTCGACAATTACATGCCCACTTTCATTTTAAAATTCATGCTCGTATCTTTCGATGATTTGATTATTATATCCTCCTACATTCAAATGCTTTGATAACCGCTTTCACACCAACATAGATATTCACTCGTATGATAACCACACACATGTGCATACACTTGGATGCTAATATATGTATAGGGTTGGAGGCTTGGACGTTCGTACTCTCATTTGCTTTGATGATTTTGCTTGAATGCCGAGGGGATCAGTATATTTGATGTATGTGTACTTGGGTTCTTAAATTCTCATATGCTTTATGCTCTAATGATCACATGATTGTATGTTCTCATGATAAAACGCTTGTATTCTCTCATGCATAAATGCTACATATAAATTAAGTGTCACTCCTTAAAAAGGTTTATTTTTTAACCACATGTGAACACACTTGATTGACGATATATCTATACGCTTGGATACCAAAAGGTTCGTGTAGTTAGATGCTCGGGCACATACATGCTTTGATGATTGTGCTTAAATCCAAAGTTAATTGAATGGTAAGATGTATGTGTACTTCAAAGTTTAAATGCTCATGAACTTGTATGTTCACTTTCTTTGTCAATCTCATGCTCACATGTGTACTTGCTTTGACAATCATAAGCTCTCATGTCTACTTGCTTAGATGATCACATTCTTTTACGTTCACATCTTTTGAAATTCAAATACTTCTATGTACCCATACTTTGTTGTTCATACACTTCTATGTTCAAATCCTTTGATAATCGTATGCTCTTATGTCAACATGCTTCGAAGAGAACTTGTTCACTTTCCTACATGCCTTAATGCTCATATGCTTGGACACTTCTATAATTGGATGCTCCTATGCTAACATACATCTTTGTTGATTACATGTTTCAATGGTCATATGCTCCCACGCCTATGCTTTGACGATTACATTCCCACTTGCATTTTAAATTTCATGCTCCTACCTTTCGACGATTTGATTATTATTGGCTTCTACATTCAAATGCTTTGATAGCCGCTTCCACACAAGCATAGATATTCACTCGTATGATATCCACACGCATGTGCACATACATGGATGCTAATATTTGTATAGTCCTAGAGGCTTAATTGATCATGTAGTTGGAGGTTCGTACACTCAAATGCTTTGATGATTTTGCCTAAATGTCGAGGGGATTGGTCGATTTTAGATATGTGTGGTTGGATTCTTAAATTCTCGTATGCTTTATACTCTAATGATCACAAGATTGTATGCTCTCATGATCAAATGCTTGTATTCTGTCATGCTTAAATGCGACATATAAATTAAGTGTCACTCCTAAATAAAATTTATTTTTTAATCACAAGTAAACACACTTGATCAAGGATATATCTATACGCTTGGAGACCAAAACGTTCGTGTATTTGGATGCTCGAGCACATACCTGCTTTGATGATTGTGGTTAAATCTAAAGGTAATTGAACGGTAGATGTAAGTGTACTTTGAGGTTTAAATGCTCATGTGCTTGTATGTTCACATGCTTTGTAGATTTCGTGCTCACATGTGTTCTTGCTTTGACAATCGTATGCTCACATGTTTACTTGCATAGATGATCACATCCTTTTACTTTAACATCTTTCAAAATTCACATACTTCTATGTATACATACTTTGATGATCATACACTTCTTTGTTCACATGCGTTAATAAATGTACGCTCCTATGTCAACAAGCTTTGAAGAAAACTAGTTCACTTTCCACTATGCCTAGACCCTTGTATGATTGGATGCTCCTATGTTAACATGCATCTTTGATGATCACATGTTTCAATGGTCATATGCTCCCACGCCTATATGCTTCGACGATTACATGCCCACTTGCTTTTTAAATTTCATGCTCACACCTTTCGACAATTTGATTATTATAGGCTCTTATATTCAAATGCTTTAATAGTTGCTTCCACACAAGCATAGATATTCACACATAGGATATCCACACACATGTGCACACACTTGGAAGATAATATTTGTACAGGCATGTAGGCTTAAGTGATCATGTAGTTGGACGTTCGTACGCTGAAATGCTTTGATGATTTTGCTTGAATGCCGAGGTGATCGGTAGATTTGAGATATGTGTACTTGGGTTCTTTAATTCTCATATGCTTTATGCTCTAGTGATCACATGATTGTATGCTATTATGATAAAATGCTTGTATTCTCTCATGCTTAAAAGCTACATATAAATTAAGTGTCACACCTAAATAGGATTAATTTTTTAACCACAAGTGAACACACATGATCAACGATATATCTATATGCTTGGAGATCGAAACTTTCGTGTGGTTCAATGCTCTAGCACATACATGCTTTGATGATTGTGGTTTAATCCAAAGGTAATTGAATGGTAAGATGTATGTGTAGTTTGAGGTTTAAATGCTCATGTGCTTGTATGTTCAGATGCTTTGTTGATCTCGTGCTCACTTGTATACTTGCTTTGACAATCATATGCTCTCACGTCTTCTGGCTTAGATGATCACATGTTTTTATGTTCACATCTTATGAAATTCAAATACTTCTATGTACACATACTTTGTTAATCATACACTTCTACATTCTCATGCTTTGATAATCATATGCTCCTATGTCAACATGCTTTGAAGAGAACTTGTTCACTTTCCTATATGCCTTAATGCTCATATGCTTGGACACTTCAATGATTGGATGCTCCTATGTTAACATACTTCTTTAACGATTACATGTTTTGAGGGTCATATTCTCCCATGCCTACATGCTTTAAAGATTACATGCCCACTTGCTCTTTAAATTTCATGCTCGTTCCATTCGATGATTTGATTATTATATGCTCCAACATTCAAATGCTTTGATAATCGCTTTCACACAAGAATAGATACTCACTCGTATGATATCCACACATATGTTCACACACATGGATGCTAATATTTGTATAGGCTTAGAGGCCTAAGTGATCCTATAGTTGGACTTTCTTACACTCAAATACTTTGACGATTTTGCTGGAATGCCGAGATGGTTGGTAGATTTGAGGTATGTGTACTTGGGTTCCTAAATTCTCATGTGCTTTATGCTTTAGTGATCATATAATTGTATGCTCTCATAATCAAATGCTTGTATTCTCTCATTCTTAAATGCTACATATAAATTACGTGTCGCTCCTAAGTAAGATTTATTTTTGACCCACATGTGAACACACTTGATCGAAGATATATGTATACGCTTGGAGATCGAAACGTTCAAGATGTTGGATGATCGGTATGATGTATTTGTACTTTGATGTTTAAATGTTCATGTGCTTGTATGTTCAAATACTTTGTTGATCTCATGCCCATATGTGTACTTGCTTTTAGGATCAAATTTCCTCATGTCTACTTGCTTAGATGATCACTTGCTTTTACGCTGGCATCTTTTTAAATTCACAAACTTCTATGTACACATAATTTGTTGATCATACACTTCTATGTTCACATGCTTCGATAATCGTATGCACTTATGTCAACATGCTTTGAAGGGAACTTGTTCACTTTCCTATATGCCTTAATGCTCATATGCTTGGACACTTCCATGATTGGATGCTCCAATGTTAACATACATCCTTGACAATCTCATGTTTCGATGGTCATATATTTCCACGCCTACATGCTTTGACGATTACATGCCCACTTGCCTCTTCAATATCATGCTCGTTCCATTCGACGATTTGATTATTATATGTTCTTAATGCTTTGATTGCCGCTTCCACACAAGCATAGATATTCACTCGTACGATATCCACACACATGGGAACACACTTGGATGCTAATATTTGTACAGCCATAGAGGCTTAAGTGATCATGTAGTTGGACGCTCATACGCTCAAATGCTTTGATGATTTTGCTTGAATGCCGAGGTGATCGGTAGATTTGAGATATGTGTACTTAGGTTCTTAAATTATTATATGCTTTATGCTCTAGTGATCACATGATTGTATGCTGCCATGATCAAATGCTTGTATTCTCTCATTCATAAATGCTACATATAAATTAAGTGTCACTCCTAAATAAGATTTATTTTTCAACCACATCTGAACACACTAGATCGACGATATATCTAAACACTTGGAGACCATAACGCTTGTGTAGTTGGCTGCTCAGGCACATACATGCTTTGATAATTGTGGTTAAACCCTAAGGTAATTGAATGGTAAGATGTATGTGTACTTTGAGGTTTAAATGCTCAGGTGCTTGTAATTTCCTATGCTTTGTTGATCTCGTGCTCACATGTACACATGCTTTGACGTTCATATGCTCTCACGTCTACTGGCTTAAATGATCACATGCTTTTACGTTCACATCTTTTGAAATTCACATACTTCTATGTACACATACTTTGTTGATCATACACTTTTATGTTCACACACTTTGAAAATCATATCCTCCTATGTCAACATAATTTGAAGAGAACCTGTTCACTTTACTACATGCCTTAATGCTTATATGCTTGGACAATTCTATGAATGGATGCTCCTATGTTAACAAACTTCTTTGATGATCACAAGTTTCGATGATCATATGCTCCCATGCCTACAGGCTTTATGGATTACATGCCCACTTGCTCTTTAAATTTCTTGCTCGTACCTTTCTACGTTTTGATTATTATATGCTCCTACATTCAAATGCTTTGATAATCGCATTCACACAACCATAGATATTCACTCGTATGATATCCACACACATGTGCACACACATGGATGCTAATATTTGTATAGGCGTAGAGGCCTAAGTGATCCTGTTGTTGGACTTTCATACGCTCAAATACTATAAAGATTATGATTGAATGCCGAGATGGTTGGTAGATTTGAGGTATGTGTACTTGGGTTCCTAAATTCTCATGCGCTTTATGCTCTAGTGATCATATGATTGTATGCTCTAATGATCAAATGCATGTATTCTCTATGCTTAAATGCTATATATAAATTACGTGTCACTCATAAGTAAGATTTATTTTTGAACCACATGTGAACACACTTGATTGACGATATATGTATATGCTTGGAGATCGAAACATTTAGTAGTTGGATGCTTGGGCACATACTTGCTTTGATGAGATTGGTTAAATCCAAATGCAATTGAATGGTAAGATGCAAGTGTACTTTGAGGTTTAAATACTCATGTACTTGTATGTTCACATGCTTTGTTGATCTCGTGCTCATTTATGTACTTGTTTAGACAATCATAAGCTCTCACGTCTTCTTGCTTGAATGATCACATGCTTTTACGTTCACATCTTTTGAAGTTCACGTACTTCTATATATACATACTTTGTTGATCATACATTGCTATATTCACATGCTTAGATAATCGTATCCTCCAATGTCAACATACTTTGAAGAGAACTTGTTTACTTTCCTATATGCTTTAATGCTTATATGCTTGGGCACTTCTATGATTGGATGCTCCCATGTTAACAAACTTCTTTGATGATCACATATTTTGATGATCATATGCTCCCATGCCTACAGGCTTTATGGATTACATGCCCACTTGCTCTTTAAATTTCTTGCTCGTACCTTTCTACATTTTGATACTTATGTGCTCCTACATTCAAATGCTTTAATAATCGCATTCACACAACCATAGATATTCACTCGTATGATATCCACACACATGTGCACACACATGGATGCTAATATTTGTATAGGCTTAGAGGCCTAAGTGATCCTGTAGTTGGACTTTCGTACTCTCAAATACTATGAAGATTGTGATTGAATGCCAAGATGGTTGGTAAATTTGAGGTATGTGTACTTGGGTTCCTAAATTCTCATGTGCTTTATGCTCTAGTGATCATATGATTGTATGCTCTCATGATTAAATGCTTTTATTCTCTCATGCTTAAATGCTACATATAAATTACGTGTCGCTCCTAAGTAAGATTTATTTTTGAACCACATGTGAACACACTTGATTGGCGATACATGTATACGCTTGGAGATCGAAATGTTTAAGTAGTTGGATGCTCGGACACATGCTTTGATGAGATTGGTTAAATCCAAATGCAATTGAACGGTAAGATGCATGTGTACATTGAGGTTTAAATGCTCATGTGCTTGTATGTTTACATGCTTTGTTGATCTCGTGCTCACTTGTGTACTTACTAAGACGATCATATGCTTTCACGTCTACTAACTTAAATGATCACATGCTTTTAAATTCACATCTTTTGAAATTCACATTCTATGTATACATACTTTGTTGATCATACACTTCTATGTTCACATACTTTGATAATCATATCCTCCAATGTCAACATACTTTGAAGGGAACTTGTTTACTTTCCTATATGCCTTAATATTCATATGCTTGGACACTTTTATGATTGGAGGCTCCCATGTTAACAAACTTCTTTGATGATCGCATGTTTCGATGGTCATATGCTCCCTTGCCTACATGCTTTATGGATTACATGCCCACATGGTCTTTAAATTTCTTGCTTGTACCTTTCGACGTTTTGATTATTATATGCTCCTACATTTAAATGCTTTGATAATCGCTTTCACACACCCATAGATATTCACTTGTATGATTTCCACACACATGTGCCCACACATGGATGCTAATATTTGTATAGGCTTAGAGACCTAAGTGATCTTGAAGTTGGACTTTCATATGCTCAAATACTTTGACGATTTTGCTTGAATGCTGAGATGGTTGGTAGATTTGCGGTATGTGTACTTGGGTTCCTAAATTTTCTTGTGCTTTATGCTCTAGTGATCATATGATTGTATGCTCTCATGATCAAATGCTTGTATTCTCTCATGCTTAAATGCTACATATAAATTACGTGTCGCTCCTAAGTAAGAATTATTTTTGAACCACATGTGAACACACTTGACTGACGATATATGTATATGCTTGGAGATCGAAACGTTTAAGTAGTTGGATGCTCAGGCACATACATGCTTTGAGGAGATTGGTTAAATCCAAAAGCAATTGAACGGTAAGATGCATGTGTACTTTGAGGTTTAAATGCTCATGTGCTTGTATGTTCACATGCTTTGTTGATCTCGTGCTCACCTGTTTACTTGCTTAGACGATCATATGCTCTCACGTTTGCTTGTTTAAATGATCACATGCTTTTACGTTCACATCTTTTGAAATTCACATACTTATATGTACACATACTTTGTTGATCATACACTTCTATGTTCACACGCATTGATAATTGTATGCTCCTATGTCATCATACTTTGAAAAGAACTTGTTCACTTTCCTTGATGCTCATATGCTTGGATACTTTTATGATTGGATGCTCCTATGTTAACATACTTCATTGATGATCCCATGCTTCGGTGGTCATATTCTCCCATGCCTACATGCTTTAAGTGTTACATGTCCACTTGCTCTTTAAATTTCATGCTCGTAACTTTTGACGTTTTGATTATTATATGCTCCTACATTCAAATGCTTTGATAATCGCTTTCACACAAGCATAGATATTCACTCGTATGATATCCAAACACGTGTGAACACACTTGAATGCTAATATTTGTATAGGCTTGGAGGCTTAAGTGATAATGTAGTTAGACGTTGGTACGCTCAAATGCATTGATGATTTTGCTTGAATGCCGAGATGATTGGAAGATTTGAGGTAGGTGTACTTGGGTTCTTAAATTCTCATGTGCTTTTTGCTCTAGTGATCATATGATTGTATGCTCTCTTGATCAAATGCTTGTATTCTGTCTTGCTTAAATGCTAAGCATAAATTTAGTGTCACTCCTAAATAAGATTTATATTTGAACCACAATGGAAAACACTTGATCGGCGATATATCTATACGCTTGGAAATCGAAATATTCATGTAGTTGGATGCTTAGGGACATACATGCTTTGATGAGATTGGTTTAGTCCAAATGCAATTGAACGGTAAGATGTACGTGTACTTTGAGGTTTAAATGCTCATTTGCTTGTATGTTCGCATGCTTTGTTGATCTTGTGCTCACTTATGTACTTGCTTTGACGATCGATGCTCTCATGTCTACTGGCTTTATAATCTAGTGATTGTATGGTCTCTTGATCAATTGCTTGTATTCTCTCATGCTTAAAGGCTACATATAAATTAAGTGTCACTCCTTAATAAGATTTATTTTTGAACCACATATGAACGACGATATATCTATACACTTGGAGATCGAAACGTTCATATAGTTGGATGCTCGAGGACATACATGCTTTGATGATTGTGGTTAAATCCAAATGTAATTGAACGGTAAGATGTATGTGTACTTTGAGATTGAAATGCTCTTGTGATTGTATGTTCACATGCTTTGTTGATCTCGTGCTTACTTATGTACTTGCTTTGACGAACATATGCTCTAATGTCTCTTGGCTTATATGATCACATCTTATGAAATTCACATACTTCTATGTGCACATACTTTGTTGATCATATACTTCTATGTTCCCATGCTTTAATAATCGTATGCTCCTATGTCAACATGGTTTGAAGAGAACTTGTTCACTTTCCTATATGCCTTAAAGCTCATATGCTTGGACACCCTATTGATTGGATACTCCTATGTTAACAAACTTCTTCGATGATCGCATGTTTCGATGGTCATATTCTCTCATGCCTACATTCATTAACATTTACATGCACACTTGCTCTTTAAATTTCATGCTCGTTCCATTCGACGATTTGATTATTATATGCTCCTACATTCAAATGCTTTGATAATCCCTTTCACACAAGCCTAGATACTCAATTGTATGATATCCACACACATGCGCACACACTTGATATCCACACATGCGCACACACATGCTTTGATGATTTTTTTTTAATGTCGAGGTGATTTGTAGATTTTAGGTATGTGTACTTGGGTTCTAAAATTCTCATGTGCTTTTTGCTTTAAAATTCTCAGGTACTTGAATGTCGAGAGAATACAAGCATTTTTGGTTTGATGTATGTGTATTTTGAGGTTTAAATGTTTATGTGCTTGTATGTTCACATGCTTTGTTTATCTCGTGCTTACATGTATACTAGCTTTGACAATCATACGCTCTCACGTCCACTTGCTTAAATGATTACATGCTTTTACGATCAAATCTTTTTAAATTCACATATTTCTATGTACACATACTTTGTTAATCATACACTTCTACATTCACACGCTTTGATAATCGTTTGCTCCTATGTCAACATACTTTGAAGAGAAATTGTTCACTTTCCTATATGCCATAATGCTCATATGCTTGGACACTTCTATGATCGGATGCTCCCATGGTAACAAACTTCTTTGATGATCACATGTTTCGATGATCATATGCTCCCATGCCTACATGCTCTATGGATTACATGCTCACTTTCTCTTTTAATTTCATGCTCGTACCTTTTGATGTTATGATTATTATATGCTCCTACATTCAAATGCTTTGACAATCGCTTTCGCACAACCATAGATATTCACTCGTATGATATCAACACACATGTGCAAACACATGAATGCTAATATTTGTATAGATTTAGAGGCCTAAGTGATCCTATAGTTGGACTTTCATACGCACATATACTTTGAGGATATTGCTTGAATGCCATGATGGTTGGTAGATTTGAGGTATGTGCACTTCGTTTCCTAAATTCTCATGTGATTTATGCTCTAGTGATCATATGATTGTATGCTCTCTTGATCAAGTGCTTGTATTCTCTCATGATTAAATGCTACATATAAATTACGTGTCGCTCCTAAGTGAGATTTATTTTTGAACCACATGTGAACACATTTGATTGACGATATATGTATACGCTTGGAGATCAAAACGTTCAAGTTGTTGGATGCTCGAGCACATACATACTTTAGTGATTGTGGTTAAATCCTAAGGTAATTGCACGGTATGATGTATGTGTACTTTGAGGTTTAAATGTTCATGTGCTTGTATGTTCACATGCTTTGTTGATCTCGTGCTCACATGTATACTTGCTTTGATGATCATATGCTCTCACTTCTACTTGCTTAAATGATTACATGTTTTTACGTTCACATCTTTTGAAATTCACATACTTCTATGTACACATACTTTGTTGATCATTACACTTAAATGATAATTTTAATTGCTTTGATGATTTTTATTAAATGTCGAGATGATTTGTAGATTTTAGGTATGTGTACTTGGGTTCTAAGATTCTTATGTGCTTTATGCCCTAGTGATCATATGATTGCATTCTCTCATGATCAATTGCTTATATTCTCTCATGCTTAAATGATACATATAAATTAAGTATCACTCCTAAATAAGATTTATTTTTTAAACACATGTGAACACACTTGATCGACGATATATGTATATGCTTGGAGATCGAAACGTTCAAGTTGTTGGATGCTCGTGCACATATATGCTTTGGTGATTGTGGTTAAATCCTAAGGTAATTGAATGGTATGATTTATGTATACTTTGAGGTTTAAATTTTCATGTGCTTATATGTTCACATGCTTTGTTGATCTCATGCTCACATGTGTACTTGCTTTTACGATCATATTCTCTCATGTCTACTTGCTTACATGATCACTTGCTTTTACGTGGACTTATTTTTAAATTCACAAACTTCTATGTACACATATTTTGTTGATCACACACTTTTATGTTCACATGCTTCGACAATCGTATGCTCCTATGTCTACATGCTTTGTAGGGAACTTGTTCACTTTTCTATATGCCTAAATGCTCATATGCTTGGCCACTTCAATAATTGGATGTTCCTATGTTAACATACTTCTTTGATGATCACATATTTCGATGGTCATATTCCCCCATGCCTACATGCTTTAAGTGTTACATGTCCACTTGCTCTTTAAATTTAATGCTTGTAACTTTCGTCCTTTTGATTATTATATACTCCTACATTCAAATGCTTTGATAATCGCTTCCACACAAGCATAGATATTCACATGTATGATATCCACACATATGCGCACACACTTGAATGGTAATATTTGTATAGGCTTGGAGGCATAAGTGATCATGTAGTTGGACGTTAGTACGCTTAAATGCTTTAATGATTTTTCTTGAATGTCGAGATGATTTATAGATTTTAGGTATGTGTTGGGTTCTAAAATTTTCATGTGCTTTATGCCCTAGTGATCGTATGATTGTATGCTCTTATGATTAATTGCTTGTATTCTCTCATGCTTAAATGATACATATAAATTAAGTGACACTTTTAAATAAGACTTATTTTTGAAACACGTGTGAACACACTTGATCGACGATATATCGCTACACTTGAAGATCAAAACGTTCATGTAGTTGGGTTCTTGTGCATATACATACTTTACTAATTGTGGTTAAATCCTAAGGTAATTGAATGGTAAGATGTATGTGTAGTTTGAGGTCTAAATGTCGATGTGCTTGTACGTTCACATGCTTTGTTGATCTCGTGCGCACATGTGTACTTGCTTTGACGATCATATGCTCTCATATGTATTGGCTTATATGATCACATGCTTTTACGTTCACATCTTATGAAATTCACATCTATGTACAAATACTTTGTTGATCAAATACTTTGTTGATCATACACTTCTGTGTCCACACGCTTTAATAATCGTATGCTTCTATGTCAACATACTTTGAAGAGAATTTGTTCACTTTCCTATATGCCATAATGCTAATATGCTTGGACACTTCTATGATCGAATGCTCCGATGGTAACAGACTTCTTTGATGATCACATGTTTTAATGGTCATATGCTCCCATGCCTACATGCTTTATGGATTACATGCCCACTTGCTCTTTAAAATTCATGCTCGTACCTTTTGTCGTTTTGATTATTATATGCTCCTACATTCAAATGCTTTCACAATCGCTTTTGCACAACCATATAAATCCACTCTTATTATATCCAGACACATGTGCACACATATGGATACTAATATTTGTATAGGCTTAGAGCCCAAAGTGATTCTGCAATTGGACTTTTGTACGCACAAATACTTTGAGGATATTGCTTGAATGCCTTGATGGTTGGTAGATTTGAGGTATGTGTACTTGGGTTCCTAAATTCTTGTATTCTCTCATGCTTAAATGCTACATATAAATTACGTGTTGCTCCTAAGTGAGATTTATTTTTAAACCACATGTGAACACCCTTGATCGACGATATATGCATACGCTTGGAGATCGAAATGTTCAAGTTGTTGGACGCTCGGGCACAAACATGCTTTGGTGATTGTGGTTAAATCCTAAGGTAATTGCACGGTATGATGTATGTGCACTTTGGGGTTTAAATGTTCATATGCTTATATGTTCATATGCTTTGTTGATCTCGTGCTCACATGTATACTTGCTTTGTTGATCTCGTGCTCGCATGTATACTTGCTTTGATGATCATATGCTCTCACGTCTACTTGCTTAAATGATTACATGCTTTTACGTTCACATCTTTTGAAATTCACATGCTTTTATGTACACATACTTTGTTGATCATACACTTAAATGATAATTTTAATTGCTTTTACGTTGACATGTTTCGATGTATGTGTACTTTGAGGTTTAAATGTTCATGTGCTTGTTGATCATACACTTAAATGATAATTTTAATTGCTTTGATGATTTTTTTTTGAATGTGGAGATGATTTGTAGATTTTAGGTATGTGTACTTGGGTTCTAAAATTCTCATGTGCTTTATGCTCTAGTATTCTCTCATCCTTAAATGCTACATATAAATTGAGTGTCAAACCTAAATATGATTTATTTTTCAACCACATTTGAACACACTTGATCGACAATATATCTATATGCTTGGACACCAAAACTTTCATGTAGTTGAATGCTTGGGCACATACATGCTTTAATGATTGTGGTTAAACCCCAAGGTAATTGAATGGTAAGATGTATGTGTACTTTGAGGTTTAAATGCTTGTGTGCTTCTAATTTCCCATGCTTTGTTGATCTCGTGCTCACATGTATACTTGCTTTGATGATCATAAGCTTTTACGTTCACATCTCTTGAAATTCACATACTTCTATGTACACATACATTGTTGATCATACACTTCTATGTTCACATGCTTTGATAATCGTATGCTCCAATGTCAACATGCTTTAAGGAGAACTTGTTCACTTGCTTGTATGCCTTAATGCTCATATGCTTGGACACTTCTATGATTGGATGCTCCTTTGTTAACATACTTCTTTGATGATAACATGTTTTGATGGTCATACGCTCCCATGCCTTTGTGCTTTAACGATTACATGTGCAATTGCTTTTAAGATTTCATGCTCCTACATTCAAATGCTTTGATAAACGCATGCTCACAAGTATTGATATTCACTCGAATGATATCCATGCATATGTGCACAAACTTGGATGCTAATATTTGTATAAGCTTGGAGGCTTGAATGATCATGTAATTGGACGTTTGTATGCTCAATTGCTCTCCTAATCAAATGCTTGTATTCTCTCATGCTTAAATGCTACATATAAATTAAATGTCTCTCCTTCATAAGATTTATTTTTTAACCACTTGTGAACACACTTGATCGACGATATGTCTATACGTTTGAAGACGAAATGTTCATGTAGTAGGATGCTCAGGCACAAAAATGCTTTGATAATTGTTCTTAACTCCTAAGGTAGTTGAACGATATGATGCATGTGTACTTTGAGATTTAAATGCTCATGTGCTTGTATCTTCACATGCTTTGTTGATCTCCGCTCGCATGTGAACTTGCTTCGACGATCATATCCTCTCTTGTCTACTTGCTTAGATGATCGCTTGCTTTTACGTTCATATATTTTGAAATTCACACACTTCTAAATACACATACTTTGTTGATCATACACTTCTATGTTCACATGCTTTGATAATTGTATGCTCCTATGTCAACTTGCTTTGAAGAGAACTTGTTCACATGCCTATATGCCTTAAAGCTCATATGCTTGGACACTTCTATGATTGGATGCTCCTACGTTAACATACTTCTTTGATGATCACATGTTCCGATGGTCATATGCTCCCATGCCTTTGTGCTTTAACAATTACATGTGCAATTGCTTTTAAGATTTCATACTCCTACATTCAAATGCTTTGATAAATGCATGCTCACAAGTATTGATATTCACTCGAATGATATCCATGCATATGTGCACAAACTTGGATGCTAATATTTGTATAGGCTTGGAGGCTTAAATGATCATGTAGTTGGACGTTCGTATGCTCAAATGCTTTGATGATTTTGCTTGAATGCCAAGGTGATTGGAAGATTTTAGGTATGTGTACTTTGAGGTTATTTTGCTCATGAGCTTGTATGTTCACATGCTTTGTGGATCTCATGCTCACATGTGTACTAGCTTTGACAATCTTATGCTCACATGTCTACTTGCTTAGATGATCACACGATTTTACATTCACATCTTTTGAAATTCACATACTTCTATGTACACATACTTTGTTAATCATACACTTCCAGGTTCACATGCTCTGATAATCATATGCTCCTATTTCAACATGCTTTGAAGACAACTTGTTCACTTTCCTATTTGCATTAATGCTTATATGCTTGGACACTTCAATGATTGGATGCTCCTATGTTAACATACATCTTTGATGATCGCATGTTTTGTTGGTTATATGCTACCATGCCAACATGCTTTAACTATTACATGCCCACTTGCTTTGAAAATTACATGCTCATACCTTTCGACGATTTGATGATTACGTGCTTCAACATTCATATGCTTTGACAATCTCTTTCACACAAGCATTGATATTCACTTATATGATATCCACACACATATGCACACACTTGGATGCTAATATGTGTATAGGCTTGAAGGCTTAAGTGATCATGTAGTTGGACGTTCGTTCGCTCAAATGCTTTGATGATTTTGCATAAATTCTAAGGTGATTGGTAGATTTTAGCTTTGTGTACCTGGGTTCTTAAATTCACATGTGCTTTATGCTCTAGTGATTATATGATTATATGCTCCCATGATAAATAGCATGTATTCTCTCTTGCTTAAATGATACACATAAATTTAATGTCACTCCTAAATAAGATTTATTTTTGAACCACAATGGAATACACTTGATCAACGATATATCTATACGCTTGGTGATTGAAATGTTCAAGTAGTTGGATGCTCGAGGACATACATGTTTTGATGAGATTGGTTAAATCCAAATGCAATTGAATGGCAAGATGTATGTGTACTTTGTGGTTTGAATGCTCATTCGCTTGTATGTTCGCATGCTTTGTTGATCTCGTGCTCACTTCTGTACTTGCTTTGACGATCATATGCTCTCACGTCTATTGGCATATATGATCACATGCTTTTACGTTCACATCTTATGAAATTCACAAACTTCCATGTACACGTACTTTGTTAATCATACACTTCTATGTTCCCATGCTTTGATAATTGTATGCTCCTATGTCAACATGCTTTGAAGACAACTTGTTCACTTTCTTCTATGCCTTAATTCTCTTATGCTTGGACCCTTCTTTGATTGGATGCTCCTATGTTAGCATACTTCTTTGATGATCACATGTTTCGATGGTCGTATGCTCCCATGCCTACATGCTTTAAGGATTGCATGCCCACTTGCTCTTTAAATTTCATGCCCTTACTTTCGGCGTTTTGATTATTATATGCTCCTACATTCAAATGCTTTAATAATCATTTTCACACAAGCATAGATATTCACTCGTATGATATCCACACACATGTGCACACAATTGGATGCTAATATGTGTATAGGCTTGGTGGTTGAAGTGATCATGTAGTCGGACGTTCGTATGCTCAAATGCTTTGATGATTTTGCTTGAATGCCGAGATGATTGGTAGATTTGAGATATGTGTACTTGAGTTCTCAAATTCTCATATGTTTTATGCTCTAGTGATCTCATAATTGTAAGCTCTGATGATAAAATGCTTGTATTGTGTCATGCTTAAATGCTACATATAAATTAAGTGTCACTTCTTCATAAGATTTATTTTTGAACCACATGTGAACACACTTGATTGATGATATATCTATACGCTTGGAGACCGAAGCATTCTTTTAGTTGGATGCACGCACACAAGCTTTGATGATTGTGGTTAAATCCTAAGGTAGTTGAACAGTATGATGTATGTGTACTTTGAGGTTTAAATCCTCCTGTGCTTGTAAGTTCACATGCCTAATTGATCTCGAGCTCACATGTATTCTTACTTTGACGATCATATGCTCTCATGTCTACTTGCTTAGATGATCACATGCTTTTATATTCACATCATTCGAAATTCACAAACTTCAATGTACACATGCCTTGATGATCATACATTTCTATGTTCACAAGCTTTGATAATCGTATGCTCCTACGTTTACATGCGTTGAAGAGAACTTGTCCATATGCCTATCATATGCTCAGACACTACTGTGATTGGATGCTCCTACGTTAATGTATTTCTTTGATGATCACATGATTCAATGGTCATATGCTCCCATGCGTACATGTTTTAATGATTACATGCCCACCTGCTTTTATAATTTCATGCTCATATGTTTGGATGATTTGATGATTATATGCTCTTCCAATCAATTTCTTTCATAATCGCATACTCACAAGAATTGATATTCACACATATGATATCAACGCGCACATGTGCACACACTTGGATGCCAATATGTGTGTAGGCTTGAAGGCTTAAGTGATCATGTACTTGGATATTCGAATGCTCAAACATTTTGATGATTGTGCTTAAATCCTATGATAGTTGAACAATAAGATGCATTTGTACTTTGAGGTTATTTTGCTCATGTGCTTGTATGTTCATATGCTTTGTTGATCTCGTGCTCACTTGTGCACTTGCTTTGACAATCATATGCTCTCACGTCTACTGGTATATATGATCACATGTTTTTATGTTCACATCTTATGAAATTCGCAAACTTCTATGTACACGTACTTTGTTGATCATACACTTCTATGTTCCCATGCTTTGATAACTGTATGCTCCAATGTCAACATGCTTTGAAGAGAACTTATTCACTTTCCTATATGCCTTAATGCTCATATGCCTGGACACTTCTATGATTGGATGCTCCTATGTTAACATACTTCTTTGAGGATCACTTGTTTCGATGGTCATATTCTCCCACTCCTACATGCATTAACGTTTACATGCCCACTTGCTCTTTAAATTTCATGCTCGGACCATTCGACGATTTGATTATTATATGCTCCTACATTCAAATGCTTTGATAATCGCTTTCACACAACCATAGATACTCACTCGTATGATATCCACACACATGCTCACACACTTGGATGCTAATATTTCAATCGGTTTGGAGGCTTAAGTGTTCATATAGTTGAATGTTCGTTCGCTCAAAATGCTTTGTTGATTTTTCTTGATTGTCGAGATGATTTGTAGATTTGAGGTATGTGTACTTGGGTTCTTAAATTCTCATGTGCTCTATGCTCTAGTGATCATATGATTGTATGCTCTCAAGATCAATTGCTTATATTCTCTTTTGCTTAAATGCTACAAACGAATTACGTGTCATTGCTAAATAAGATTTATTTTTGAACCA
Source organism: Quercus robur (assembly GCF_932294415.1). Lineage (NCBI taxonomy): Eukaryota > Viridiplantae > Streptophyta > Magnoliopsida > Fagales > Fagaceae > Quercus > Quercus robur. Next base: position 28,414,514 of record NC_065534.1, on the reverse strand, counting down.
CATGTGAACACACTTCATCAACGATATATCTATATGCTTGGAGATCAAAATGTTAAACTAGTTGGATGCTCGAGAGCATACTTGCTTTGATGATTCTGGTTAAATCCAAAGGTAATTGAACAGTAAGTTGTATGTGTACTTTGAGTTTTAAATGCCCATGTGCTTGTATTTTCACACGTTTTGTTGATCTAGTGCTTACATGTGTACTTGCTCTGACGATCATATGCTCTCACGTCTACTGGCTTATATGATCACAGGCTTTTACGTTCACATCTTATGAAATTCACATACTTCTATATGCACATACTTTGTTGATCAAACATTTCTATGTTCCCATGCTTTGATAATCGTACGCTCCAATGTCAACATGCTTTTAAGAGAACTTGTTCACTTGCCTATATGCCTGAATGCTCTTATCTTAACATACTTCTTTGATGATCACATGTTTCGATGGTCACATGCTACCACGCCTGCAAGCTTTAACGATTATATGCCCCCTTGCTCTTTAAATTTCACGCTCATACCTTTCGACGTTTTGATTATTATATGCTCCAACATTCAAATGCTTTGATAATTGCTTTCACACAATCATAGATATTCACTCGTATGATATCCACACATATGTGCACACACTTGGATGCTAATACATGTATAGGCTTGGGGGATTAAGTGATCATGTAGTTGGAAGTTCGTTCGCTCAAATGCTTTGATAATTTTACTTGATTGCCGAGGTGAATGGTAGATATGAGGTATGTGTATTTGGTTTCTTAAGTTCTCATGTGCTTTATAATCTAGTGATCATATGATTTTATGCTCTCTTGATCAATTGCTTGTATTCTCTAATGCTTAAGTGCAACATATAAATTAAGTGTCACTCCTAAATAAGATTTATTTTTTAACCACATGTGAATACACTTGATCGACGATATATCTATATGCTTGGAGATCGAAACGTTCAAGTGATTCGATGCTCAGGGACATACATGCCTTGATGATTGTGGTTAAATCCAAAGGTAATTGAACGGTAAGATGTATATGTACTTTAAGGTTTAAATGCTCATGAGCTTGTATGTTCACAAGTTTTATTGATCTCGTGCTCAATTGTTTACTTGCATTGACGATCACATGCTCTCATGTCTACTGGCTTATATGATCACATGATTTTATGTTCACATCTTATGAAACTCACATACTTCTATGTACACATACTTTATTGATCATGCACTTCTATGTTCCCATGCTTTGATAATCGTATGCTCCTATGTCAACATGCTTTGAAGAGAATTTTTTCACTTTCTTATATGCCTTAATGCTCATATGCTTGGACACTTCTATGTTAACATACTTCTTTGATGATCACATGTTTTGATGGTCTTATTCTCCCATGCCAACATGATTTAACGATTACATGCCCACTTGCTCTTCAAATTTCGTGCTCGTTCCATTTAACAATTTGATTATTATATGCTCCTACATTCAAATGCTTTGATAATCGCTTTCACACAAGCATAAATATTCACTCGTATGATATCCACACACATGTCCACACACTTGGATGCTAATATATGTATAGGCTTCGTGGCTTAAGTGATCATGTAGTTGGATGTTCGTATGCTCAAATGCTTTGATGATTTTGCTAGAATGCAGAGATGATTGGTAGATTTAAGGTATGTGTACTTGGGTTCTTAAATTCCCATGTGCTTTATAATCTAGTGATCATATGATTGTATGCTCTCTTAATCAATTGCTTGTATTCTCTCTTGCTTAAATGCTACATATAAATTAAGGGTCACTCCTAAATAAGATTTATTTTCGATCCACATGTGAACACACTTGATTGATGATATATCTATACGCTTAGAGATTGAAACGTTCAATTAGTTGGATGCTCAAGGACATACAAGCTTTGATGATATTGGTTAAATCCAAAGGTAATTGAACGGTATGATGTATGTGTACTTTGAAGTTTAAATGCTTATGTGCTTGTATGTTCACATGTTTTGTAGATCTCGTGCTCACTTGTGTACTTCCTTTGACGATCATATGCTCTCATGTCTACTGGCTTATATGATCACATGCCGTTCACATCTTATGAAATTCACAAACTTCCATGTACACTTACTTTGTTGATCACACACTTCTATGTTCCCATGCTTTGATAATTGTATGCTTCTATGTCAACATGCTTTGAAGAGAACTTATTCACTTTCTTATATGCCTTAATTCTCATTTGCTTGGACACTTTTTTGATTGGATGCTCCTATGTTAACATACTTCTTTGATGATCACATGTTTCGATGGTCGTATGCTCCCATGCTGACATGCTTTAAGGATTAGATGCCCACTTGCTCTTTAAATTTCATGCGCTTACCTTTCGGTGTTTTGATTATTATATGCTCCTATATTTAAATGCTTTAATAATCATTTTCACACAAGCATAGATATTCACTCGTATGATATCAACACACATGTGCACACAATTGGATTCTAATATGTGTATAGGGAGGCTTAAGTGATCATGTAGTCAAACGTTCCTACGCTTAAATGCTTTGATGATTTTGCTTGAATGCCGAGGTGATTGGTAGATTTGAGGTATGTGTACTTGGGTTCTTAAATTCTCATATACTTTATGCTCTAGTGATCTCATAATTGTATGCTCTGATGATAAAATGCTTGTATTGTCTCATGCTTAAATGATACATATAAATTAAGTGTCACTATTTCATAAGATTTATTTTTTAACTACATGTGAACAAACTTGATCGACGATATATCTAAATGCTTGGAGATCGAAACGTTCATGTAGTTGGATGCACGCACACATGCTTTAAGGATTGTGGTTAACTCCTAAGGTAGTTGAATAGTAAGATGTATGTGTACTTTGAGGTTTAAATCCTTCTGTGCTTGTAAGTTCACATGCCTAATTGATCTCGTGCTCACATGTATACTTGCTTTGACAATCATATGCTCTCATGTCTACTTGCTTAGATGATCACATGCTTTTATGTTCAAATCAATCGAAATTCACATACTTCAATGTACACATGCTCTCATGCTTCAATGATCACATGCTTAAATGTACACATGCTCTCATGTCTATGTGCTTGTATTTTCACACGCTTTGTTGATCTAGTGCTCACATGTGTACTTGCTCTAATGATCATATGCTCTCACGTCTACTGGCTTATATGATCACATGTCTTTACGTTCACATCTTATGAAATTCACATACTTCTATATACACATACTTTGTTGATCATACACTTCTATGTTCCCATGTTTTGATAATTGTATGCTCCTATGTCAACATGCTTTGAAGAGAACTTGTTCACTTTCCTATATGCCTTAATGCTCATATGCTTGGACACTTCAATGATTGGCAACTCCTATGTTAACATACTTCTTTGATGATCACATATTTCGATGGTCTTATTCTCCCATGCCTACATGATTTAACGATTACATGCCCACTTGCTCTTTAAATTTCGTGCTCGTTCTAGTCGAAGATTTGATTATTATATGCTCCTACATTCAATAATCGCTTTCACATAAGCATAGATATTCACTCATATGATATCCACACACATGTCCACACACTTGGATGCTAATATGTGTATAGGCTTCGGGGCTTAAGTGATCATGTAGTTGGACGTTCGTACACTCAAATGCTTTGATGATTTTGCTTGAATGTAGAGATGATTGGTAGATTTGAGGTATGTGTACTTGGGTTCTTAAGTTCCCATGTGCTTTATAATCTAGTGATCATATGATTGTATGCTCCCTTGATCAATTGCTTGTATTCTCTAATGGTTAAATGATACATATAAATTAACTATCTTACCTAAATAAGATTTATTTTCGTTCCAAATGTGAACACACTTGATCAACGATATATCTATACGCTTGGAGATCGAAACGTTCAATTAGTTGGATGCTCAGGGACATACATGCTTTGATGATTGTGGTTAAATCCAAATGTAATTGAATGGTAAGATGTATGTGTTCTTTGAGGTTGAAATGCTCTTGTGCTTATATATTTACATGCTTTGTTGATCTCGTGCTCACTTATGTACTTGCTTTGATGATCATATGCTCTCACATCTCTTGGCTTATATGATCACATGCAGTTTTGTTCACATCTTATGAAATTCACATACTTCTATGTACACATACTTTGTTAATCATATACTTCTATGTTCCCATGTTTTGATAATCGTATGCTCCTATGTCAACATGGTTTGAAATGAACTTGTTCACTTTCCTATATGCCTCAATGCTCATATGCTTGGACACTTTATTGATTGGATGCTCCTATGTTAACAAACTTCTTTGACGATCACTAGTTTCGATGGTCATATTCTCCCATGCCTACATGCTTTAATGAATACATGCCCACTTACTCTTTAAATTTCATGCTTGTTCCATTCGACGATTTGATTATTATATGCTCCTACATTCAAATGCTTTGAAAATCGCTTTCACACAAGCCTGGATACTCACTTGTATGATATCCACACACATGCGCACACACTTGATATCCACACATGCGCACACACATGCTTTGATGATTTTTATTGAATGTCGAGATGATTTGTAGATTTTAGGTATGTGTACTTGGGTTCTAAAATTCTCATGTGCTTTATGCTTTAAAATTCTCATGTACTTAAATGTTGAGAGAATACAAGCATTTTTGGTAGGATGTATGTGTACTTTGAGGTTTAAATGTTCATGTGCTTGTATGTTCACATGCTTTGTTGATCTCGTGCTCACATGTATACTTGCTTTGACGATCATATGCTCTCACGTTTACTTGCTTAAATGATTACATGCTTTTACGTTCAAATCTCCTGAAATTCACATATTTCTATGTACACATACTTTGTTGATCATATTCCTCTATGTTCACACGCTTTGATAATCGTTTGCTCCTACGTCAACATACTTTGAAGAGAAATTGTTCACTTTCCTATATGCCATAATGCTCATATGCTTAGACACTTCTATGATCGGATGCTCCCATGGTAACAAACTTCTTTGATGATCACATGTTTCGATGGTCATATGCTCCCATGACTACATGCTCTATGGATTACATGCCCACTTTCTCTTTTAATTTCATGCTCGTACCTTTCGACGTTATGATTATTATATGCTCCTATATTCAAATGCTTTGACAATCGCTTTCGCACAACCATAGATCTTCACTTGTATGATATCCACACACATGTGCACACACATGGATGCTAATATTTGTATAGGCTTAGAGGACTAAGTGATCCTGTAGTTAGATTTTCGTATGCAAAAATACTTTGAGGATATTGCTTGAATGCCATGATGGTGGTAGATTTGAGGTATGTGTATTTGGGTTTCTAAATTCTCATGCGCTTTATGCTCTAGTGATCATATGATTGTATGCTGTCTTGATCAAGTGCTCGTATTCTCTCATGCTTAAATGCTACATATAAATTAGGTGTCGCTCCTAAGTGAGATTTATTTTTGAACAACATGTGAACACACTTGGATGCTTGGGCACATACATGCTTTAGTGATTGTGGTTAAATCCTAAGGTAATTGCACGGTATGATGTATGTGTACTTTGAGGTTTAAATGTTCATGTGCTTGTATGTTCACATGCTTTGTTGATCTCGTGCTCACATGTATACTTGCTTTGATAATCATATGCTCTCACGTCTACTTGCTTAAATGATTACATGCTTTTATGTCCACATCTTTTGAAATTCACTTACTTCTATGTACACATACTTTGTTGATCATACACTTAAGTGATAATTTTAATTGCTTTAATGATTTTTATTAAATGGCGAGATGATTTGTAGATTTTAGGTATGTGTACTTGGGTTCTAAAATTCTCATGTTCTTTATGCCCTTTTCGTATGATTGTATTTTCTGATAATCAATTGCTTGTATTCTCTCATGCTTAAATGATACTTATAAATTAAGTGTCACTCCTAAATAAAATTTATTTTTGAAACACGTGTGAACACACTTGATCGACAATATATGTATACGCTTGTAGATTGAAACGTTCAAGTTGTTGGACTCTTAGGCACATACATGCTTTGGTGATTGTGGTTAAATCCTAAGGTAATTGAACGGTATGATATATGTGTACTTTAAGGTTTAAATTTTCATGTGCTTGTATGTTCACATGCTTTGTTGATCTCGTGCTCACATGTGTACTTGCTTTTATGATCATATTCTCTCACATCTACTTGCTTACATGATTAGTTGCTTTTACGTTAACTTCTTTTTAAATTCACAAACTTCTATGTACACATACTTTGTTGATCATGAACTTCTATGTTCACATACTTTGATAATCGTATACTCCTATGCCAACATGCTTTGTAGGGAACTTGTTCACTTTCCTATATGCCTTAATGCTCATATTCTTGGACACTTCAATGATTGGATGCTCCTATGTCAACATAGTTCTTTGATGATCAAATGTTTCGATTGTCATATTCTCCCATGCCTACATGCTTTAAGTGTTACATGTCCACTTGCTCTTTAAATTTCATGCTCGTAACTTTCGACCTTTTGATTATTATATGCTTCTACATTCAAATGCTTTGACAATCGCTTTCACACAAGCATAGATATTCACTTGTAAGATATCCACACACATGCGCACACACTTAAATGCTAATATTTGTATAGGCTTGGAGGCGTAAGTGATCATGTAGTTGGATGTTCGTACGCTCATATGCTTTGATGATTTTTCTTGAATGTCAAGATGATTTGTAGATTTTAGGTATGTGTACTTGGGTTTTAAAATTCTCATGTGCTTTATGCCCTAGTGATCATATGATTGTTTGCTCTCATGATTAATTGCTTGTATTTTCTCATGCTTAAATGATACATATAAATTAAGTGTCAGTTTTAAATAAGATTTATTTTTGAAACCCGTGTGAACACACTTGATTGACGATATATCGCTACACTTGAAGATCGAAACATTCAAGTAGTTGGGTACTCGGGCATATACATGCTTTACTGATTGTGGTTAAATCCAAAGGAAATTGAATGGTAAGATGTATGTGTACTTTGAGGTCTAAATGTCCATGGGCTTACACGTTCACATGCTTTGTTGATCTCATGCGCACATGTGTACTTGCTTTGACGATCATATGCTCTCACATGTACTGGCTTATATGATCACATGCTTTTATGTTCACATCTTATGAAATTCACATACTTCTATGTACACACACTTAGTTGATCGTACACTTCTATGTACACACACTTTGTTGATCGTACACTTCTATGTTCACACGCTATAATAATCGTATGCTACTATGTCAACATACTTTGAAGAGAACTTGTTCACTTTCCTATATGCCATAATGCTAATATGCTTGGACACTTCTATGATCGGATGCTCCGATGATAACAGACTTCTTTAATGATAACATGTTTCGATGGTCATATGCTCCCATGCCTACATGCTCTATGGATTACATGCCCACTTGCCCTTTAAATTTCATGCTTGTACCTTTCGACGTTTTGATTATTATATGCTCCTACATTCAAATGCTTTGACAATCGCTTTCGCACAACCATAGATATTCACTCGTATGATATCCACACACATGTGCACATACAAGGATACTAATATTTGTATAGGCTTAGAGCCCTAAATGATCCTGTAGTTGGACTTTTGTACGCACAAATACTTTGAGGATATTGCTTGAATGCCATGATGGTTGGTAGATTTGAGGTATGTGTACTTGGGTTCCTAAATTCTCACGTGCTTTATACTCTAGTGATCATATGATTGTATGCTCTCATGATCAAGTTCTTGCATTCTCTCATGCTTAAATGCTACATATAACGTGTCGCTCCTAAGTGAGATTTATTTTTGAACCACAAGTGAACACCCTTGATCAACGATATATGTATACGCTTGGAGATCGAAACATTCAAGTTGTTGGATGCTCAGGCACATACATGCTTTGGTAATTGTGGTTAAATCCTAAGGTAATTGCACAGTATGATGTATGTGCACTTTAAGGTTTAAATGTTCATGTGCTATTATGTTCACATGCTTTGTTGATCTTGTGCTCACATGTATACTTGCTTTGATGATCATATGCTCTCACGTTTACTTGCTTAAATGATTCCATGCTTTTACGTTCACTTCTTTTGAAATTCACATACTTATGAACACATACTTTGTTGATCATACACTTAAATAATAATTTTAATTGCTTTTACTTTGACATGTTTCGATGTATGTGTACTTTGAGGTTTAAATGTTCATGTGCTTGTTGAGCAAACACTTAAATGATAATTTTAATTGCTTTGATGATTTTAATTGAATGTTGAGACGATTTGTAGATTTTAGGTATGTGTACCTGGGTTCTAAAATTCTCATGTGCTTTATGCTCTAGTGATCATATGATTGTATGCTCTCATGATCAAATGCTTGTATTCTCTCATCCTTAAATGCTACATATAAATTAGGTATCAACCCTAAATAAGATTTATTTTTGAACCACATCTGAACACACTTGATCGATGATATATCTATACGCTTGGACACCAAAACTTTCATGTAGTCGGATGCTTGGGCACAAAAATGCTTTGATGGTTGTGGTTAAACCCTAAGGTAATTGAATGGTACAATGTATGTGTACTTTGTGGTTTAAATGCTCATGTGCTTCTAATTTCCCATGCTTTGTTGATCTCGTGCTCACATGTATACTTGCTTTGACGATCATAAGCTCTTACGTCTACTGGCTTAAATGATCACATGCTTTTACGTTCACATCTTTTGTAATTAACATACATCTATGTACACATACTTTGTTGATCATACACTTCTACGTTCACACGCTTTGATAATCGTATGCTCCTATGTCAACATACTTTGAAGAGAACTTGTTTACTTTCCAATATGCCTTAATGCTCATATGCTTTGACATTTCTATGATTGGATGCTCCCATGTTGACAAACTTCTTTGATGATCACATGTTTCAATGGTCATATTCTCTCATGCCTACATGCTTTATGGATTACATGCCCACTTGCTCTTTAAATTTCATGCTCGTACCTTTCGACGTTTTGATTTTTATACGCTCCTACATTCAAATGCTTTGATAATCGCTTTCACACGACCATAGATATTCACTCGTATGATATCCATACACATGTACACACACATGGATGCTAATATTTGTATAGGCTCAGAGGCCTAAGTGATCCTGTAGTTGGACTTTCGTACGCTCATATACTTTGACGATTTTACTTGAATGCCGAGTTGGTGGGTAGATTTGAGGTATGTGTACTTGGGTTCCTAAATTCACGTGTGCTTTATGATATAGTGATCAAATGATTGTTTGCTCTCATGATCAAATGCTTGAATTCTCTCATGCTTAAATGCTACATATAAATTACGTGTTGCTCCTAAGTAAGATTTATTTTTTAACCACATGTGAACACACTTGATAGACGATATATGTATACGCGTGGAGATCGAAACGTTTAACTAGTTGGATGCTCTGGCACATACATGTTTTGATGAGATTGGTTAAATCCAAATGCAATTAAATGGTAAGATGTATGTGTACTTTCAGGTTTAAATGCTCATGTGCTTGTATGTTCACATGCTTTGTTGATCTTGTGCTCACAAGTATACTTGCTTTGACGATCATATGCTTTTACGTTCACATCTCTTGAAATTCACATACTTCTATGTACAAATACTTTGTTGATCTTACACTTCTATGTTCACACACTTTAATAATCGTACGCTCCTATGTTAACATACTTTGAAGAGAACTTGTTCACTTTCCTATATGCCTTAATGCTAATATGCTTGGACACTTCTATGATTGGATGCTCCTATGTTAATATACTTCTTTGATGATTACATGTTTCGGTGGTCATATTCTCCCATGCCTAAATGCATTAAGTGTTACATGTCCACTTGCTCTTTAAATTTCATGTTCGTAACTTTCGACATTTTGATTATTATATGCTCCTACATTCAAATGCTTTGATAATCACTTTCACACAAGCATAGATATTAACTCGTTTGATATCAACACACATGCGCACACACTTGAATGCTAATATGTCTATAGGCTTGGAGGCTTAAGTGATCATGTAGTTGGAAGTTTGTACGCTCAAATGCTTTGACAATTTTTCTTGAATGTCGAGTTGATTTGTTGATTTGAGGTATGTGTACTTGGGTTCTTAAATTCTCATGTGCTTTATGCTCTAGTGGTCATATTGTTGTATGCTCTCATGATCAATTGCTTGCATTCTCTCACGATTAAATGCTACATATGTACGTGTCACTGCTAAATAAGATTTATTTTTGAACCACATGTGAACACACTTGATCGACGATATATCTGTAGGCTTGGAGATCAAAACGTTCATGTAGTTGGATGCTCGGGGACATACATGCTGTGATGATTGTGGTTAAATCCTATGGTAATTGAACGGTAAGATGTATGTGTACTTTAAGGTTTAAATGCTGATGTGCTTGTATGTTCACATGCTTTGTTGATCTCGTGCTCACTTGTGTACTTGCTTTGACGATCATATGCTCTCACGTCTACTGCCTTATATGATCACATGCTTTTATGTTCACATCTTTTGAAATTCTCATACTTCTTTGCACACATACTTTGTTAATCACACACTTCTACATTCCCATGCTTTGATAATCGTTTGCTCCTATGTCAACATGCTTTCAAGAGAACTTGTTCACTTTCCTACATGCCTTAATGCTCATATGCTTGGACACTTCTATGATTGGATGCTCCTACATTAACATACTTCTTTGATGATCACATGTTTCGATGGTCATATTCTTCCATGCCTACAAGCTTTAACGATTACATGCCCACTTGCTCTTTAAATTTCATGCTCGTTCCATTCGACGATTTGATTATTATATGTTCCTACATTCAAATGCTTTGATAATCGCTTTCACACAAACATAGATACTCACTCATATGATATCCACACACATGCGCATACACTTGGATGCTAATATTTCATTAGGCTTGAAGGCTTAAGTGATCATGTAGTTTGATGTTCGTACGCTCAAATGGTTTGATGATTTTTCTTGATTGTCGAGATGATTTGTAGATTTGACGTATATGTGTACTAGAGTTCTTGAATTCTCATGTGCTTTGTGCTCTAGTGATAATATGATTGTATGCTCTCATGATCAATTTCTTGTATTCTCTCATACTTAAATGCTACATACAAATTACCTGTCACTGCTAAATATGATTTATTTTTGAACCACATGTGAACACACTTCATCGATGATATATCTATACGCTTGGAGATCAAAACGTTAAACTAGTTGGATGCTCAGACACACATGCTTTTGATGATTCTGGTTAAATCCAAAGGTATTTAAACAGTAAGATGTATGTGTAATTTGAGATTTAAATGCCTATGTGCTTGTATTTTCACACGCTTTGTTGATTTAATGCTCACATGTGTACTTGCTCTGACGATCATATGCTCTCACGTCTACTGGCTTATACGATCACATGCTTTTATGTTCACATGTTTTAATATTCACATACTTCTTTGTTTACATGCTTTGATGATCACACACTTCTATGTTCACATGCTTTAATGCTTGTATGCTCCTATGTCTACATGCTTTGACGAGAACATGATTGTATGTTTGGATGCATTAATGATTACCTACTCCTATTTTGAAATACTTCGATGATCGAATGCTCACATGCATTGATATTCACATGTTTGATATCCACACACATGTACACACACTTGGATGATGAAATGTCTAATGGCTTGAAGCCTAAAAGGATCGTGTAGTAGCACATTCGTGTGCTCAAATGCATTGACGATTGTGCTTGATGATTGGGAATTAGAGGTATGTGTACATAGGTGCTTGAATACTCATGTGCATATATGCTCTCATGATCACAAACTTGTATGTTCACATACTTTGTTGATAATCTACTCACATTTGACTTTGCTTTGATAATAAAATGCTCTCATGTCTACTTGCTTTAATGATCACATGCTCCCATGCTCACATTCTTTGATGTTCACATATTTCATTGATCGTACACTTCCATGTCTGCATGCTTTAATGATCACATGCCCACTTTCTAGTATGCCATCATTCTCATATGCTTGGGTGCTTAAATGCTCATATGCTTGTGTGCTCTTTCGATCACATTATTGTTTGCTCTCATGATCAAATACTTGTATATTCTCATGCTTTGTTGATAACATGCTCACATGTGTACTTGCTTTGATGATCACATGCTCACATGTCTGCATGCTTTAGTGACCACATGCTCTAATGTTTATATGCTTTGATGTTCAAATTCTTTGATGATCACATGCTTCAATGATCATAGGCTTTCATGCCTACATGCTTTAACGATCACATGCCCATTTGCTTTTATGACATCATTCTCATATGCTTGGACGATTTGATGATTACATGCTCTTATGGTCAAATGATTTGATAATTGCATGCTCACAAGCATTGATATTCACTCGTATGATATCCATACACATGTGCACACTCTTGGATACTAATATGTTTATAGGCTTAGAGGCTTAAGTGATCATGTAGTTGGACGTTAGTATGCTCAAACACTGACAATTTTGCTTGAATGCAGAGGTGATTGGTAGATTTAAGGTATGTGTACTTGGATTCTTAAATGCTCATATGCTTGTATGCTTTAATGATCACATGCTTGTATACTCTCATGATAAAATGCTTGTAACTCCTTCATAAGATTTACTTATAACCACTTGTCCACACACTTGGATGACAATATGGTGCAGCCACCCTCTATCCTTAGGACTGACAACTAGCCAGCCAACCTTTCTGGCCTCTTAGGACTGCCAGCAGCCCCTTATTTTGACTTCTCATATCTGCCATGTACCCCTCCTCTGCCATTAGGACTGACAACCAGCCAGCCAAACTTTCTGACCTCTTAGGACTGCCAGCAGCCCCTTATTTTGACTTCTCATATCTGCTATGTATGCTCATTAATTACAACTTTGACTTATGTAACTATTAGCTACTTTATTTCCTAATAGTTAAAGATTATAAATAGGCTAGCTATGTAAGAGTAAAATCAGTTTTTTATGTGAATATAATTAAGTTTCAGACCTGGACAGAAACTTGTTTCTCCAGTTTCTCTGTAATTCCAGCTTTAATTCTTAATTTTAATGCAATTCTAGTTCAAGTTCTCAATCAATTGATCTTGATCTCCATCACAATATATCTATATGCTTGGAGACTGAAACACTCATGTAGTTGAATGGTCAGGCACTCACATGCTTTAATGATCATGCTTAAATCCTAAGGTGATTGGACTATAAGATGTTTGTGTACTTGGATGCTTAAATGTGCATGTGCTTGTATGTTCACATGCTTTGTTGATCTCATGCTCACATGTGTACTTGCTTTGACGATCATTTGTTCACATATCTATTTGCTTAAATGATCATATGTTTTTATGTTCACATGTTTTAATATTTACATACTTCTATGTTGACATGCCTTAATGATCACATACTTCTATGTTCATATGCTTTGATGATCGTATACTCCTATGTTTACATACTTTGATGGGAACATGTCCACTGCCTATATGCCTTAATGCTCATATGCTCAGACACTTTTATGATTGGATGTTCCTATGTTAACTTGCTCCATTGTTCACATGCTATGATGATTGAGTACTTCCATGTCTACATGCTTTGATGATCACATGCCCATTTGCCTATATGCCTCCGAGCTCATATGCTTGGATGCTTTGATAATTACCTACTCCTATTTTGAAATGATTTAATGATCACATGCTTACATGCAATATTCACATGTTTGATATCCATACAATGAGCACATTTGGATGATGAAATGTCTATTGGCTCGAAGGCTAAAGCGATCGTGTAGTAGCATGTTCGTGTGCTTAAATGCGTTGACGATTGTGCTTAAATGCTAAGGTGATTGGGAGATTGGAGGTATGTGTACTAAGGTGTTTAAATGCTCATAGGCATGTATGCTCTAATGATTAAATGCTTGTATGTTCACATGTTTTAATGATAACCTACTCACATTTGTCTTTGCTTTGATGATAACATGCTCACATAATCACATGCTCTTATGTTATCATGCTTTGATGTTCACATGCTTCTATGTTAACGTATTTCAATGATCGTATGCTCCCATGTCTACATGCTTTGATGATCACATGCTCACTTACTTTTATACCTTCAAGTCTTACACTTGGATGTTTTGCTGATTACCTACTCTTATGTTCAAATGCTATGATGATTGCATGCTCACATGCATTGATATTCACATGTTTGATATCCACCCACATGTGCACACAATTTGATGATGAAATGTCTATTGGCTTGAAGTCTAAATGCATTAACAATTGTGCTAGAATGCAGAGGAGATTGGGGGAATTGAGGTGTGTACTTGGGTAGTTAAATACTCAAAAACCAAATGCTTGTATGCTCTCATAAATTACTTGCATGTATGCTCTCATGCTCAAATGTTCACATTGAAATTAAGAGTCACTACTTCTTAAGATTTATTTTTTAACCACATGTGCACATACTTGAATGACGATATATATATGCTCGGAGGCTAATACACTCACGTAGTTCGATGCTTGGTCGCTCACATGCTTTTAGGATCGTAGTTGTATGTGTGAGCATTGTTGATCATGTGCTTGCATTTGTACTTACTTTAACAATCATATGCTCACATGTTTATTTGCTTTGATGATCACATGCTTCTATGTGCATATGTTTTGATGTTCACTTGCTTCTATGTCCACATGCTTTGATGGTCACACACTTCTATGTTCACATGCTTTGATGATCATATGCTCCCATATCTACATGCTTTGACGAGAACATGTACACTTGCCAATATGCCTTAATGCTCATATGCTCAAACACTTTTTTGATTGCATGCTCCTATGTTCACATGCTCTGTTGATCACATGCTTCTATGTTTACACACCTTGATGGTAGAATGCTTCCAAGTCCACATGCTTTGATGATAACATGCCTACTTGCTTGTCTGCTTTCGAGCTCATATGCTTAGACGCTTTGATGATTACCCACTCCTATATTGAAATGCTTTGATTATGGCATGCCCACATGCATTGATATTCACATGTTTGATATCCATACATATGTGCACACAGTTGGATGATGAAATGTCTATTGGCTTGAAGGCTAAAGTGATTGTGTAGAAGGACGTTTGTGCCCTTAAATGCGTTGACGATTGTGCTTGAATGCTAAGGTGATTGTGAGATTAGAAGTATATGTACTTGGTTGCCTAAATGCTTATATGCATGAATGCTCCCATGTGAACAAGCAAGTAGTCATGATCGTATGGTTATTTGTTCACATGCTTTGTTGATAACCCACTCGCATTGGTTATTGCTTTGATGATAAAATGCTCACATGACTACTTGCTTTGATGATAACATGCTCCTATGTTCATTTGCTTTGATGTTCACATGCTTCTCTGTTCACCTGTTTTAATGATCGTATACTCCTATGTCTACATGCTTTAATGATCACATGCCCACTTACTTGTATGCCTTCGTACTTATATGCTTGGACGCTTTGATAATTACTTGCTCCTATTTTCGAATGATTTAATGATAGCATGCATTGATTTCACATGTTTGATATCCACACGCATGTGCACACACTTTGATGATGAAATGTCTATTGGCTCGAAGGCTAAAGTGATTATGTTATAGGACTTTTGTGTAGTCAAATGTGTTGATTATTGTGCATGAATGTTGAGGAGATTGAGAAATTTAAGGTATGTGTACTTAGGTGCTTAAATGTTCGAAAACTCATAGGCTTGTATGCTCTCATGCTTAAATGCTCACATTTAAATTAAAAGTCACTCCTTCATTAGATTTATTTTTTGACCACATGTGCACACACTTGAATGTCGATATATCTAAATGCTTGGAGGCTAATACACTTACGTAGTTGGATGCTCAAGCACTCGTATTCTTTTATGATGATCGTGCTTAAATCCTAAGGTGATTCGATGATAAGATGTATGTGCACTTAGATACTTAAATGCTCATGTGCTTGTTTGTTCACATGCTTTGCTGATCACGTGCTCACATGTGTACTTGCTTTGACAATCATGTGCTTACATGTTTATTTGCTTTAATGATCACACTCTTCTACGTTTACATGTTTTGATGTTCAAATTCTTCTACGTTTGCATGTTTTGATGATCACGCACTTCTATGTTTACATGCTTTGATAATCTTATGCTCCTATGCCTATAAGCTTTGATGAAAACATGTCTATTGGCCTATAGGCCTTAATGCTCATATGCTCAGACACTTTTATGATTGCATACTCCTATGTTCACATGCTTTGTTGTTCACATGCCTCGATGATAGTATGCTTCCTTGTCTACATGCTTTTATAATCGCATACCCACTCGCTTGTATGCCTTCAAGCTCAAATGCTTGGACTCTTTGATGATTACCTACTTCTTTGTTGAAATGCTTTAATGATTGCAAGCTCACATACATTGATATTCACATGTTTGAGATCCACACACATGTGCACACATGTGGTTCATGAAATGTATATTGGCTTGGAGGCATAAGTGAATGTGTTGTTGGATGTACCCATGCTCAAATGCTTAGACGATTGTACTTGAATGATGAGGACATTAGAAAATTAGAGGTTTGTGTACTTGGGTGCTTAAATACTCATATGCTTGTATGCTCTCATGGTTAAATGCTCACATTTAAATAAAGAGTCACTCCATCATAAGATTTATTTTTTAACCACATATACACACACTTGAATGACGATATATCTATGTGCTTGGAGACTAATTTGCTCATATAGTTGGATACTTGGGTGCTCACATGCTTTGATGGTCGTGCTTAAATCCTATGGTGATTGGATGATAAGATGTATGTGTACTTGGATGCTTAAATGCTCATGTGCTTATATGTTGACATGCTTTATTGATCACATCCTCACATATGTACTCACTTTGATAATCATATGCTCACATGTCTACTAGCGTTGATGATCACATGCTTCTATGTTCACGTGCTTTGATGATCATACACACATACATTAATTCTCGTATGCTCCCATGTTACATGCTTTCATAAGAACATGTCCACTTGCTGTATGCCTTGATGCTCATGTGCACAGACAATTTTATGATTACATGCTCCTATGTTCACATGATTTGTTGATCACATGCTTCTATGTTCACATGTCTCGATGATAGAATGCTTTCCTATCTACATACTTTGATGATCACATGCCCACTTCCCTGTACCCCTTCAAGCTTATGTGCTTGGATGCTCTGATGATTACCTACTCCTATGTTGAAATTCTTTTGTTCACATGCTCACATTCAT
Organism: Quercus robur; assembly: GCF_932294415.1. Classification (NCBI taxonomy): domain Eukaryota; kingdom Viridiplantae; phylum Streptophyta; class Magnoliopsida; order Fagales; family Fagaceae; genus Quercus; species Quercus robur. The sequence continues at coordinate 28,397,069 of NC_065534.1, read as the reverse complement.
TGATATATACATGTGCACACTCTTGGATAACGAAATGTCTATTGGCTCAAAGACTAAAGTGATTGTGTAGAAGGACGTTCATGCACTCAAATGCGTTGACGATTACGCTTGAATGCTGAGGTGATTGGGACATTAGAGGTATGTGTATTTAGGTGATTAAATGCTCATATGCATGTCTGCTCACATGATCACATGCTTTGTTGATAACTACTTACATTCGTATTTGCTTTGATGATTACATGCTCACATATCTACTTGTTTTGATGATCACATGCTCATATGTTCACCTACTTTAATGTTCACAAGCTTTTATGTTCACATGTTTCGATGATCATAAGCTCCCATGTCTTCATGCTTTGATGATCGCATGCCCACTTACTTGTAATCCTTCATGCTCATACGCTTAGACGCTTTGATAAGAACCTGCTCCAATGTTCAAATGCTTTGATGATTGCATGTTCACATGCATTGAAATTTAGATGCTTACACACATGTGCACACATGTGGATCATGAAATGTCTATAGGCTTGGAGGTATAAGTGATCATGTTATTGGACGTACATGCGCTCAAATGCCTTAACGATTGTGCTTGATTGCTGAGGAGATTGGGAGATTAGAGGTATGTGTACTTGGCTGCTCAAATACTCAAATTCTTATACGCTTGTATGCTATTATGATCAAATGATTGTATGCTCTCATACTTAAATGCTCACATTTAAATTAAGTGTAACTCCTTTAGATTTATTTTTTAACCACTTGTGCACACACTTGAATGATGATATATCTATATGCTTGGAGGCTGATACACTCATGTAGTTGGATGCTTAGGTGTTCACATGCTTTTATGATTATGCTTAAATCCTAAGGTGATTGGATAGTAAGATTTATGTGTATTTGATTGCTTAAATGCTCATGTACTTTTATGTTCACAAGCTTTGTTGATCAAGTGCTCACATGTGTACTTGCTTTAAAGATTATATGCTCACATGTCTACTTGATTTGATGATCAAATGCTTCTATGTTCACATGTTTTAATGTTCACCTGCTTTTATGTTCACCTACTTTGATGCTCACACACTTCTATGTTCACATGCTTTGATTATCGTATACTCTCAAGTCTACATGCTTTGACAATAACAAATCCACTTGGATGTATGCCTTGATGCTCATATGCTCGGACACTTTTATGATTACATGCTCCTACGTTCACAAGCTTTGTTGATCACTTGCTTCTATGTTCACTTGCCATAATGATAGAATGCTTCCCCATTTACATGCTTTGATGATCACATGCCCACTTCCTTGTATGCCTTCAAGCTCAGATGCTTAGACACTTTGATGATTACCTACTCCTATGTTGAAATGCTTTGATAATTGCATGCTCACATGCATTGATATTCACATGTTTGATTTCCACACACATGTGCACACACTTTGATGACGAAATGTATATTGGGTCAAAGGCTAAAGTGATTGTGTAGTAGGATCTTCGTGCACTCAAACACATTGATGATTGTGCTTGATTGCTGAGGTGATTAGGAGAGTAGAGATATGTGTACTTGGGTGCTTAAATGCTCATATGCATCTATGCTTTTATGATCACATGTTTGAAGGCTAAAGTGATCGTGTAGTTAGACATTCGTGCACTCAAATGCGTTGACGACTGTGCTTGAATGTTGAGGTGATTGGGAGATTAGAGGCATGTGTGCGTGGGTGCTTAAATGCTTATATGCATGTATGCTCTCATGATCACATGCTTGTTTATTCACTTGCTTTGTTGATAACCTGCTCACATTTTTCTTTGCTTTAATGATAACATGCTCACATGTCTACTTGCCTTGATGATCACACACTTCTATGTTCACATGAGTTGATGTTCACATGCTTCTATGTTCACGTGTTTCGATGATCGTATGATCTTAAATCACATGCCCACTTACTTGTATGCCTTCATGCTCGTATGCTTGGATGCTTTGATGATTATCTACTCCTATATTCAAATGCTTTGATGATTGCAGGCTCACATGCATTGATATGTACATGTTTGATATCCACACATGTGGATCGTGAAATGCCTATAGGCTTGGAGGTATAAGTGATCGTGTTGTGGGACGTACATGTGCTCAAATGTTTTGACAATTGTTCTTGAATGCTTAGGAGATTGGGAGATTAGAGGTATGTTTACTTGGGTGCATAAATGGTCATATGCTTCTATACTATCACGATCACATTATTGTTTACTCTCATGATCAAATTCTAATATGTTCTCATTCTTTGAAGATAACATGCTCACATGTGTACTTACTTTGATGATCACGTGCTCACATGTCTACTTGCTTTGGTGATCACATACCCCAATGTTTTTATGCTTTGATGTTCAAATTCTTTGATGATCACATGCTTCGATAATTGTAGGCTCCCATACCTACAAACTTTGACGATCACATGCTCATTGGCTTGTATGACTTCATGCTCATATGCTTGGATGCATTGATGATTACATGCTCTAACATTCAAATGCTTTGATAATCGCATGCTCACAAACATTGATATGCACATATTTAATATCAACACACATGTATACTCACTTGATGCTAATATGTCTATAGGCCTAAAAGCTTAATTGATCATGTAGTTGGACGTTCATGTGCTCAAATGTTTTGACGATTTTCCTTGAATGCTGAGGTGATTGGGAGATTAAAGGTATATGTGTTTGGGTTCTTAAATGCGTATATGCTTGTATGCTCTTGTGGTCACATGCTTGTATGCTCTCATGCTCAAATGCTTGTACACTTTTAATGCTTAAATGCTCACATTTAAATTAAGTGTCACTCCTTCATAAGATTTATTTTTTAACCACGTGTACACACACTTCAATGACGATATATCTATGTGCTTGGAGGCTGAGACGCTCATATAGTTGGATGCTTGGGCACTCACGTGCTTTAATGATCACGGTTAGATCTAAAGGTGATTGGACGGTAAGATATATGCGTATTTGGATGCTTAAATGCTCATATGCTTGTATGTTCACATACTTTGTTGATCATGTGCTCACATGTGTACTTGTTTTGACGATCATATGCTCACATGTCTATTTGCTTTGATAATCACATGCTTTTATGTTCACATATTTTGATATTCACATGCTTTGATGATCGTATGCTACCATGTCTATATGCTTTGATGAGAACATTTCCACATTCTTGTATGCCTTGATGCTCATATGCTCGAACACTTTTATGATTGCATGCTCTAATGTTCACAAGCTTTGTTGATCACATGCTTCTATATTCACATACCTCAATGATAGAATGCTCTCATATCTACATGCTTTCATGATCACATGCCCGCTTACCCGTATGCCTTCATGCTCATATGCTTGGACACTTTGATGTTTACCTACTACTATGTTCAAATGCTCTAATTATAGCATGCTTACATGTATTGATATTCCCATGTTTGATATCCACACATATATGCACACACGTGGATCCTAAAATGTCTATAGGCTTGAAGGCGTGTTCATGTTCTTGGATGTACATGAGCTTAAATGCTTAGATGATTGTGCTTAAATGCTGAGGAGATTAGGTGATTAAAGGTATGTGTACTTAGGTGTGTAAAAGCTCATATGCATTCATATTCACATGTTTGATATCCATACACGTGTACAAACTTGGATGATGAAATATCTATTGGCTCGAAGGATAAAGTGATCATATAGTTGGATGTTCATGCGCTTAAATGCGTTGACGATTATGCTTAAATGTTGAGGTGATTGGGAGATTAGAGGTATATGTACTTGGGTGCTTAAATGCTCATATCCATGTATGCCTTCATGATCACATGCTTATATGTTCACATGCTTTGTTGATAACCTGTTCACATTTGTCTTTGCTTTGATGATAACATGCTCACATGTCTACTTTTTTTGATGATCACATGCTCCTATGTTCACATGCTTCGAAGATTGTATGCTCCCATGTTTAGATGCTTTGATTATCACATGCCAAATTACCCGTGTGCCTCCATGCTCGTATTCTTGGATGTTTTAATGATCATATACTCCTATGTTTAAATGCTTTGATCATTTCATGCTCACATGTTTGATATCCTCACACATATACCTACAAGTAGAGGCATAAGTGATTGTGTTATTCGACATACGTGTGCTCAATTACTTTGACTATTATGCTTGACTGCTAAAGAGATTGAGAGATTAGAGGTATGTGTACTTAGGTGCTTAAATGCTCATATGCTTGTATGCTCTCATGATCACATTCTTGTATGCTCTCATGTTCAAATGCTTGTATGTTCTCATGCTTTGTTGATAACATGCTCACATGTGTACTTGCTATGATGATCACATGCTCATGTGTCAACCTGCTTTGGTGATCACATGCTCCAATGTTTAGATACTTTGATTTTCAAATTCTTTGATGATCACATGCTTTGATGATCGTAAGCTCCCATGCCTACATGCTTTGACAATTATAGGCCCACTTGCTTGTATGACTTCATGCTCATACGCTTGGACGATTTGATGATTACATGCTCCTACGTTGAAATGCTTTGATAATCGCATGCTCACAAGTATTGATATTTACATGTTTGATATCCATACATATGTGCACACACTTAGATGCTAATATATCTTTAGGCTTGAAGGCTTAAGTGATCATATAGTTGGATGTTCGTGTGCTCAATTGCTTTGACAGTTTTGCTTAAATGCTAAGGTGATTCAGAGATTAGAGTTATATGTACTTGGGTTCTTAAATGCTCATAGGCTTGTATTCTCTCATGATCACATGCTTGTATGCTTTCATGCTTTATTGATAACCTGCTCACATTTGTCATTACTTTGATAATAAGATGCTTACATGTCTACTTGCTTTGATGATCACATGCTCCTAAGTTCACATGCTTTGATGTTCACTTGCTTCTCTGTTCACATGTTTTAATGATTGTATACTCCCATGTCTACCTGCTTTGATGATCATATGTCACTTGTCTATATGCCTTCATGCTTATATGCTTAGACGCTTTGATGATTACTTGGTCCTATGTTCAAATGCTTTAATGATCGCATGCTCACAAGCATTGATATTCACATGTTTGATATCCACACAAATGTGCACGCATTTGGATGATGAAATGTTTATAGGCTTGGAGGCTTAAGTGATCGTGTATTTCGATGTTCATGCACTCAAATGCTTTGACGATTTTGCTTGAATGTTGAGGTGATTGGGAGATTAGAGGTATGTATACTTGAGTTCTTAATTGCCTATATGCTTGTATGATCTCATGATCACATGCTTGTATGCTTTAAATGCTTATATTTATATTAAGTGTCACTCCTTCATAAGATTTATTTTTTAATTCACACTAGTCGCGGACTCGCACGATGCGTGTGATAATATTTTTAGGATGATCTCATTAAATTTATTTTTTGCAATTTAGACTAATTTAATAAATAGTAATGTATTTCATAATCTTATTTTCATTTATTATAGGAATAATCACAAATGTAATACATATAATTTTTTCGTACCAAAATGAAAGCAATACATTTTTTCTCAAGAATTCAAAAGGTAGTAAAAATATTAATTTTTTAATAAAAACTATTTATAATATTTTGTGTATCATTAAAAAGTATATAAAATTTGAAATTTATTTTTTAGTTTTAAAAAATCTTTTTCAAATCCAGTTGTATCTATAGTACAATCAAAAACACCAAAAAACTTATAAAAAAAATCAACAAAAATCACAATTCAAAAAGAGAAAGGGAAAAACAAAAATCACATCAAAGTCAAACTTCTTCTTCCGAATATGTAAAACATTTCAATCGTGATGTGATCAAGCCAAATATCTAATGCATAATCAAATTCAAAATTTTTAATAAGATTTTGAAGTGTTGGTTATAACTTTATATATAATGATGTAACCAAGAGTACAAAAGGGAAATTTAGAGAATTTTTTTTGTAAAAATAAGAAGTATTGTGTTAATACTATCATAATCTAATCTAACACCTAATCCAACATATGAAAAATGAGTAGATAAATAAATAATTTTAACACAAAATTGAATTTTTTTCTTAAAAATCTCAAAGAATACACAAATGAGATAAGGAATATGAGCAATACAAAATATTTGTAAATGCTTAAAACAATTACTCAAGCATCTAAAAATATCATATAATAAAGACATAACAATTTGCAGCTAATTTGTTTAACAAAATATTTACAAATAATGAAAGGAAATTGCACAAATATCATCTTCTTCAACTGCATTAACTGTTCTTCATCGTATTGTCTAAACTATCCTGCTGTTTTTCAAATAAACTAAAACTTGTCAACAACATAAAATATGGACATATTATAATATGATTTTTCCCTAAATTTGGTCAACAACATTAAAACTATTTTGTGTTGTAAATAAAATGATAAAACAAATACTTGCATCAAGTAACATATAAATTAGTCAATAATAAAACAATGGGAGTACAAACCTCATAAAAAAATCCAACAAATTAAAAATGAAGAGAGAGAGAGAGAGAGAGAGAGAGAGAAAGAGAGAAATAACCTTTTTGTGTGGTAAAGTATACAGGGAGAGAGTGACAAATTTATAGTAAGAAGATGAGAATAAGAAAAGTCAAAATAAAGGAAGATAAATAGACAAAATTCTATGTAAAGTTAAAATCATCTAAGAGGAATATGTATAGACAATACTTAGTTATAATATCAAAATTAAAGTAGGTGAAAATGTAAAGTTAAAATCACTTAAGATGAATTTGTAAAGCCAATATATTTATATATATATATATATATATATTTAATATTGTTAAAAAAATTAAAGGTAAAAAATAAATATGAAAAACAATAATGATGTGGCAATGACGTGGAGGATGAGGTGGCTTAATAGAAGCGTAGCAACAATAAATGCTACGCTTAAGTTTTTAGATATATATAGATTATGCATCAACCCATTGTTTGGAACCACATATGCATACACTTGAATGACGATATAACTATATAACTATATGCTTGGATGTTGATATGCTCCATTGGTTGGATGCTCGTGCACTTAGATGCTTTGATGATTATGCTTAAATCCTAAGGTTATTGGACAGTAAGATGTATGTGTACTTGGATGCTTAAATGCTCACGCACTTTTATGTTCACATGCTCACGTGTATTTGCTTTGATGATCACGTGCTCATGTGTCTACTTGCTTTGATGATCACATGCTTCTATGTTCACATGCTTCAATGATCGTATGCTCCCATATCTACATGCTTTGATGATCACACGCCCACTTGCTGTTATTCCTTATTGCTTGCTTTGACACTTTTATGATTACATGCTCCTATGTTCAATTGCATTGATGATCGTATGCTAACATGCATTAATATTCACAGGTTTGATAACCACACACATGTGGACACACTTGGATTATGATATGTCTAAAGACTTGGAGGCTAAAGGGATCATGTAAGTGGATGTTCATGCAGTCAAATGCTTTGATGATTGTGCTTGAATGCTGAGGTTTAAGTTTAGAGGTATGTGTAGTTGGGTTCTTGTATGCTCACTTGCTTGTATGCTCTCATGATCAAATGCTTGTATGCTTTCGCAGTAACATGCTTGTATGCTCTCATGCTTAAATGCTCACATGTTCAATAAGTGTAACTCTTCCATAAGAGTTATTCATGAATTCTTATTAAGCATTAACCTTTGAATTGTATCCACATGTGCACACACATGGATGACAATATAATTATGTACTTGTAAGCTGATGTACTCATTGAGTTGGATGCCTGTGCACACACATGCTTTCATGATCGTGCTTAAATGCTATGGTGATTAGACTATAAGATGTATGTGTACTTTGAAGCTTACATGCTCATGTTCTTGTATGTTCACATGCTTTATTGATAACATACTCACATGTGTACTTGCTTTGATGATCACATGCTCACAAGTCTACTTGCTTTGGTGATCACATGCTCCTATGTTTAGGTGCTTTGATGATCGTATACTGCCATGTCTACATACTTTGAGGATCACATGCCCACTTGCTTATATGCCTTAATACTCATATGTTTAGACACTTTTATGATTACATGATCGTATGTTCAAATTTTTTAATAATCACCTACTCATATGCGTTGATATTCACATGTTTGATATCCACACATATGTGCACAAACTTGGATGATGATATGTCTATTGCCTTGGAGGCTTAAGTGATCGTGTAGTTAGACGTATGTGTGATCAAATACTTTGACAATTGTACTTAAAGTTGAGGTGATTGGGAGATTAGAGGTATGTCTACTTGCTCTGGTGATCACATGCCTGTATGGCCCCATGCTCATATGTTTGGATGCTTTGATGATTATATGCTCACATGCCTGTATGCTCTCATGTTCTTATATGCTTGGTTGCTCACATGTCCACCTGCTCTGATGATCGTGTATGCTTTCATGCTGACATGCTTGGATACTTACAGTTGATTGTTGAAATGCTTGGATGCTCACTTGTTTAAATTCTTACACGCTCACGTGCTTTGATATCACATTCTCCAATGCTCACATGCCTTGATGATCACATACTCCCATTTGTAAAACCCCAAACCAATACCAAGGATTTAGATGTACGACCTGTCTTATAAATAATCAATATTTGCTATAATGGAACAGAGTGTAATTAAATATCCACAAATGAACTTCAAACCATCAAGCCTTTCTTATAAAATCCATCAAACTAAAACTTTAACAATATAGTCTCCAAATACAATCCCAAATAGTTTCACAAATACTAAACTCACTATCCTAAGAAAACATAATAAAATAGTCCATCAACTAACATAGCTCAAGAAGAAGTCTTCAATCTATAGTTCCAATGATCTACCACCAAAAAAAAAAAAATATTCCACTACTCTAATCTGAAAGAATGGAGAAAGGGGGGGGGAGGTGATAGTATCATTTACAAAATATAATCTTTACAAAATATTTACAAATAGATTTAAAAGTAATATAATATATTCTATAAAACTATCAAAAAGAAAATATTTAACTATAACATTGTAATTAGTAAATAAAATAGTAACCACTTTAGTTAGCCAAAATACACTAAATAGGTAGAAACAATGTATTATAGTAATAAAGAACTTTTCCACTTATAATAGTTAATAACAATAAAACAATAGTTTGATATGAAAAACATTATACATTAGCTAGACAAAGACATAAACTACTAAACACTTGGTGGGTGATTCCCATGGGAAACAATAACACTAACCTCAAAGAGGTAACACTAGCTCTGAAGAGCAAATAATAACACTGGCTCCGAAGAGCAAATGATAATATTGCACCACACTACAATAACACTACATCAGCCAAAGGCCAACACCTAACCCTGTGTTAGCAAAGGTTACAAACTATCTTGCTAATCACTTGAAAACATTCTTACTTTATTACAATATTGCCAATAACAATCATATATCATATAATGAGTACTTTCTCAAAAATATAGTTTTGAGTCATTCTTAACATATACTGAAAGTTCAAAAAACGTGTACAAAAACACTTTTGAACGTTTAGACCCCCAAAAACCAACTTAACCAACACAAGCAATATGTCAAACAACTAGTGTGCGGAAACTTAACATATGCTATAATATGAAATTGGTTAAACAACTATCTAAGCCATAACAAAATAAACCACAGCAGATAATGTAAAGGCAGAGATAGAGAGGAAGGAAGATGCAAACACACAGATAACACCCGATGTGTTATCGAAGAGGAAACCGAAGACCTCGGCAAAAAACCTCTCCGCCGCCCTCCAAGCGGTAATCAATCCACTAGAAAATACAGTTGGGATACAAGGACAGCAATAGACCCTCCAAGCCTAATCTACCCAATGCACCTAAGCCCTCCAAGCTTCTTGCTCCAACGAGGTTGCGCCGAACCTTTTTCTTTTCTAGCTTTCCGGATTCCGCTACTACACCGTAGCATCAACCAATGAATATTGGCTCCTTCCTAACTGCTTCCCAGAACTCCAAACGTCTGTCTCACAGAGATGATAATGGTGAGAACCAGGTTTGGTATAAAGCCTCTCAAGGATTTGACAATGGAGAGGAAGAGAGTGAGGGAATTTGATGAGACTCTAAGGTAGAGATTGTGGGTGAAACAATCTGGTTTTTCTTTAGGGTTTCTCTCTCAAAATTCTCTCTGGAAGCTCTCTTTCAATCGTGGGTTAAAAGGGTATTTATACTGGAGTGAAGAGGAATGCGAAACGTCAGGTTTTTCCAAAACAGGGGTGGCTCGCGGCTTGACCTCGCGGCTTGACCAAGTCGCGAGATCCAATCGCGAGTTAACCGTATGGCCAGTTGTCCTGTTTTGTCCTGTAGTGCTCCAGCTAGCATGACTGTTCATCTTCCAGCATGCTTGGCACGTGTGCATCTTCTGGCGGGTTGAAGTCGCGAGTCCACCCGCGAGTCCCAGCCGCGACACTCTGTTTTCTTGCACACTCTTGAGCAATCTTCACACTATCTCACTCACAACCCTTACAACAATCCCACCTAAATACAGGGTTACTAAATGCTGAATTACAAGCAAATTTGGCACGGAATAAAGCCAATTAGATGGTTGAATAAATTCAACCTTACAATCTCCCCCTTTGGCTATTCCGTGACAAAACCCTAAAACAGACTCTAGACTTAACATGTGAGTTGGGAACAGTTGAACAAAACTCACTCACACCTAACTCTAGAAGCTGTGAAGCACTTGAATCATATGAACATAAACTCCTGAAAAACAACAATACACCATGATCATTGTAAGCAGAAAATTATAAATGCATATGAAACAGGCAATATGTGATCAAGCAAAGATGGAGTTAATAAACAAACCATGACTTGATCAACCAAGTGAACACCACAAGGTAGTGATCACAGTGCTCATTCACACTTGGAATGAACACAAGGACATACAAGTTAACAAGCACAAGGCAAGACACTTGTATGCTCAACACTCAACCAATGCATAGCACACAAGGCATATGCATCTAGGAACAATCCTACAAGGGCACAAGAGTGACAGTACATAAACCAAAATGCAGAACATTTAGATTAAAGTACTGATTTCAACATAGCATAAAGGCTGCACTTAAGCATGGTACATACCATAAAGCCTATAAACTATGCATAAAACATAAACCCTAAAAGCTTACATAAGCATATGGGTACAAACCAACAAAATACCTGAATAACATCATCAAACATATATTAAAGTTTAAACCAAGTATATGAAAAGAGTTAGAAACAGTTATACACCAAAACACAGTGTATCAAAACCATAAGAACACTAAAATACCCAAATCATAAACACATTACTCCCCCTCAACTAATTACTCCCCCTTAAGAGCTGCTTTTCTGCTTCTCAATCATCAATGAACTTTCTCCCCTTTTTGACATGGAATGGCCAAAGGGTCACTTGTCATGCTGAGTTGTGAAGCTGTCAAGTGTAGCAGCCAAGACATCAATCTGGTCTTGCATGGCTCTCATCCTGTCAGAGTGCTCAGTTTGGACTGCCCTGATCCCATCAAGCCTTTCCAGAATGATCTGGAAAGCATCTGGAGGTGTGTCTGCAGAGGTTGAAGCTCTGTGTCTTTTGCCACTTCTCCTAGGTGTTGAAGTTGATGCAAGTCCAGCTGCTTCTGCTTCAGTCTCCATTGGAGCAGCCTCTCCTTCATCACCTTCATCTTCTTCTCCTGGAAGCCTAACACTTATCCTTTTGCAGGTAAGCTTGTTGATTGCAGAGGGTGTAGACATGGGACTGATGTCTTGAGGGATTGGAACTCCTTTACTCCTAAAAATCCTCATAAGCAAACTTGGAAAGATCAATTTAGGCCTAGAGGTTGTTCTAGTCTCATCCACAATGGTGTCATAAATGTGGGAACTTATGTCTATGAAGTTCTTTTCCTTGAGATCCATCAGAAAGACTGCTCTAGCACAGTTGATTGTAGTCAATTTCCTAATGGGATAGAGGTTAAACATCATGATTATGGTAAGGCACCTCATGTCCACTGGAAAAGCAGTGGTATTCAAACATTTCCCTTCTCTCTGCCCACCTATCCTTTGTTGAATTGTTTCAATAGACACACTCCTATCCTTGTAATTGATAAATTCTTCATCATCTAATCCTTCAAGCCCTAATACATCATCTATGACATGAGCATCCAAGACAAATTCTTTACCCCTCACCCAGCAACTCAATTCATTATCCTTTATCACAGCATTTGAGTAAAATTCCCTAATTAAGGGTTCACACACAACAGGGAAACCACCCAAAAGCTTTTCCCATCCTCTTCCTTCAAAACAACTGGGAATAAAAGTTTGCCTTAAGTCCTCCAAATCCACAAATCTCTCTTGAATGATTCCTGCATTCAAGAAGTTATCCTTGTATCTCTCAAAGTGGTGAACAGACCTAAACAATCTAGAATCCATCTTTAATCTCTTGTCAGCCTTCTTTGCAGTAGATTTCTTCTTCTGAGGTGAGGGAGCCATCTGTAAACAAACAGAAAAGGCCACAACAACATATAGCAATATATGTGCAGAACCAGTCAGAACCATGAAGTAAACAGAGAGAGATAGCAACCAAACAAATGAACTTCAAAAACTTAAACAGTAAGCTATTTAGTTCAAACATATGGATAAACCAAGCCTAGGATAGGAAACACATGAACAACATGGTGAAACTATCCTGAAGGCAGATAAATGACAGTTAGGCAGATAATGGAAAAATGATATGACACTCAAACAATATATTGATCCAAACAGAAGCTACCCACAGATAGACACACTAGAACATGCAAATCTAGCACAGTAAAACTCACAACCTCAGAACGAACCAATAGAAATCACTCAACAGCTCAAATATCAGATTGAAATAAAAGAAACACTTAGCTAAGCACAAGATGAAGATCAATAATCATATGACAATCATTTAACACAAACAATAGCAACAGCAACCACACGCTAAGCAAGAACAAAGAGCAGAGACCGAAACACAAACCCATTTCAAAAACACAATCAAATGCGAAAAATCAAGGGTAAAAGCACAAAATCATGAAGAAAAGAGGGTAAAACAGAAAACCCATACCTGTAACTTGACGATTTTGAGCTACAAGAGTGCAACACAAGAGATTGGAAAAGGGAGCACGGAGTGTTTGGGAGGGAGAGTGTTTAGAGAGAAGATGAACAGTCACAAAAATTCGAGGGAAAAACTGAAAAAGTTTAAAAACTGCTCCTGTTTCTGCAAAACACGCGATTTTCGCGACTGGATTAAGTCGCCACACAGTCGCCAGCTCAAGCCGCCAAAGCACTCAAGAACAAAATTTTGAAAAATTTTTCTAAGTGTTTTTCGCGACTGGAAGGTCTACCCGCGAGTGAGTCGCGAGCTGAGCCGCGAAAATCTCTGAGTGAATCTCGTGACTGGACCTTCCACTCGCGAACAAGTCGCCAAAACTGACCAGCGAAGATGCGACTGAGGCTCGCGACTTGTCATACCCGCGACTGAGCCGCCAAAACAGGGCAAAACTGTATTTTTGAAATTTTCAGATTTTTTCAACAAAACACTTTCCAAAAACACCTAAAACACTCAAAAATCTTTTTGTGCTTGAATTAACAAAGATTGAGCATGTGAAAACACATTTTATCAAGTACAATCACACAAATGAATATGGCATTTATTGAACATAAACTTGTGTGTTGTGTGTGGATATCAACAATGAGATAGTCCTTTGTCTAATGTGAAGCTTCAATGATCAATTCAACCAAGGCATACACAATTAGCACTAGATCATGTGACCAATCTCAATTATAGAAATATGAATATATGACCTCCCACACAATTTGATAACATAACTTGGAGCTTTTCATTTGACTCCACTTTCAAACATAACATTTGATCTTTTTGATCTTTTTGAGACAATCATCTCTCATTGTGAAAGGGATATGTAACATTTCTCTTTGAAGAACAGGCCTTTGGCCTTTTTGAATGAAATTTCACTTTTAATATAAGGTCGCTTACCCTTTTTCCTAGTCAAATACTAGAATGTGCGACAGGCTTTTGCAGCTCAATATCTCTTTTCATTTGGAGATTTACATTTGGTGAGCTCTTTTTAGCAAAAAAAATAAAAAGTGGGAAGAGATATAGACACAAGTCTATGCATGTTTCAAGATCAACATAACCATTCACTAATCATTCATGACAAGTTTGAAGATCTATTTACAACAATCACATAGATGTCAAGATTTTTCCCATAGTGATATGAGTGCATGAAAACAAGTAATGCTCGAAAATGCACAAAGCCATTAGCACAAAGGTACAAGGCAAAACGAGTTTTAAGACAAAAACTCAACAAAGTCAATCAAGCTTTTTGATTTTCAAATTTTTATGTAATTTTTTGGATTTTTGACTCAAGAAACAAAAAGATTGATAAAACACAATTAAGAAGTATTCACAAGAAGAATAAACAAGCAACCAAGAACAAACACAACAAGCATACCAAACAAACATAGTCACAAAGCATAGGAAGTATTAGTGCATGGACATGTTGTAATGCTTATGCATGAGTACCCCTTTTCACCCACACGTCACTTGCGTTTGGGGTGATTTCCTTAAAGGATTGGGTACGGGAGTTAGGGCTTTCAAACCTTCGTGAGAAGCTTTCCAAGCAGTTGGTGAATGCACCAATCATCTTCATCACGTTCATCATTCTGGGATCTCCCTGTTGCTCTCTAGGTTGATCACCTGCCCAAGTTCTCCTATCAACTCTTGGTCCTCCTGACCTTTGAGGAGTTGCACTGTTCTTTGCTCTCAGCTTTTGGCAATTTGGTCGAGTGTGCCCTTGAAGTCCGCAATAATGGCACACATACATTCCTCTAGGACCTCTTTGTGGTCGAGGACGTGACTTGGCACGAGATTCAGACCTACCCACAGACTGATTACGATGATTCAGCATCCGTTGGTCCACCACATTCTTTTTCTCCTCCACCTCAAGCTTCACACCAGTAGGGTCAGCTACAACTGGATCTTTGGCCTTCACAAACTTCACTTCTTTAGTGACATTTCCAGTTGAGCTACTTCCTCCGGTATATCCCAGTCCGGATTTGTCTGAAAAGCTCTTCTGAGATGATATAACATCATCTAGCTTCTTGGTGGTGACCCTCTCTATTTTTGCATTTGCTTGCATCACCTCGTTCTCAAGAAATCTCACTTTAGTGTAAGCTTCGGACAGCTCACCATTCAAAGTTTCAATCTCGCATTTGGCCTCCCTATACCGGATTAGGAGACTTTTGTAATCCTCCTCAGCTTTCTTCATCTTTCTCACAGCAGCCTTGGCTACCCTTGTGTATTCATCCGACTTCTCCAAGAGTGAATTGTAATTTTCTTGAAGAGTAGCTGTGCTTTCTTCTTCTTCAGCTTCTGATTCTTCAACAATTCCTAGTGAGTCATCCTCACTATGTTCTCCAAGGTCTTGAACAAGCAAACTCAACTCATCCGAAGACTCAACATGAGCAATAGTCATGAAAGCTGAATAGTTCCCTTCTCCATCACAGCTCTCTTCAGATTCTGAGTCGGACGAGTCTGAATCACTCAAGGTCGTGGCATACACCTTGCCTTTCGATTTCAAATAATTAGGACATTCCTTCTTGAAGTGTCCATGCCCGTTGCATTCAAAACAAGTGACACATTGTGTGGATTGGGATTCTTTTCCATCTTTCCTTTTGAAATCCCTCTTCTCCCTTCCAGAATTTTGGAATTTTCTCTTATCATCAAATTTTCCATTGTTTTTGAATTTCAAAAACTTCTTGAAATTTTTAACAAGATAGGCTACATCCTTGTCCACCATATCTTCTCCCGATGAGCCTTGATCTTCCACCTTCTCATTAGTGGTCTTTAGAGCAAGGGATTTGCTCTTCCGTTGATTGGGCAGCGACATCTCATAAGTCTGCAGAGAACCGACCAGCTCCTGTACTCTGATGTCGTCAAGATCCTTGCTCTCTTCAATGGCTGTCACTTTAGCACGGAAGCTTTCCGGCAATGATCGAAGGATCTTCCTTACAATCTTTGAGTCCTCCATCTTCTCCCCCAAGTTAAACTTACTGACAACCACTTCATTTAACTTCCCATAGAAAGAGTCGAAAGACTCATCCTCACTCATCTTGAGCTCCTCAAACCGAGTGGTCAGCATTTGTAACTTGGTATCTTTTACTTTCTTCGTGCCTTCATAAGTTGTTTCCAGAATCTCCCATGCATCTTTGGCAATGGTAATGTGAGAAATCCTGTGAAATTCATCTGGAGACACACCACAGAAAATAGCATTTAGTGCTCTACTGTTAGCATTAGATGCAGCAAGTGCTGCCTTATCCCATGTGGATTTGGCTGCCTCAGGTTTGGTCCAACCAATCTCAACAGCATCCCACACGGATTCATCAATAGAGCATAAAAAAGCTCTCATACGAACCTTCCAAAATGCATAATTACTTCCATCAAAATATGGAGGTGCATTAAGGGATTGAGACCTATCCATCTCAAAAAGAAAGGGAGTCAAGGATCACACAATGGTAATGAAACCAAACAGCTGTGTACCCGCTCTGATACCAAATGAAAGTTCAAAAAACGTGCACAAAAACACTTTTGAACGTTTAGACCCCCAAAAACCAACTTAACCAACACAAGCAATATGTCAAACAACTAGTGTGCGGAAACTTAACATATGCTATAATATGAAATTGGTTAAACAACTATCTAAGCCATAACAAAATAAACCACAGCAGATAATGTAAAGGCAGAGATAGAGAGGAAGGAAGATGCAAACACACAGATAACACCCGATGTGTTATCGAAGAGGAAACCGAAGACCTCGGCAAAAAACCTCTCCGCCGCCCTCCAAGCGGTAATCAATCCACTAGAAAATACAGTTGGGATACAAGGACAGCAATAGACCCTCCAAGCCTAATCTACCCAATGCACCTAAGCCCTCCAAGCTTCTTGCTCCAACGAGGTTGCGCCGAACCTTTTTCTTTTCTAGCTTTCCGGATTCCGCTACTACACCGTAGCATCAACCAATGAATATTGGCTCCTTCCTAACTGCTTCCCAGAACTCCAAACGTCTGTCTCACAGAGATGATAATGGTGAGAACCAGGTTTGGTATAAAGCCTCTCAAGGATTTGACAATGGAGAGGAAGAGAGTGAGGGAATTTGATGAGACTCTAAGGTAGAGATTGTGGGTGAAACAATCTGGTTTTTCTTTAGGGTTTCTCTCTCAAAATTCTCTCTGGAAGCTCTCTTTCAATCGTGGGTTAAAAGGGTATTTATACTGGAGTGAAGAGGAATGCGAAACGTCAGGTTTTTCCAAAACAGGGGTGGCTCGCGGCTTGACCTCGCGGCTTGACCAAGTCGCGAGATCCAGTCGCGAGTTAACCGTATGGCCAGTTGTCCTGTTTTGTCCTGTAGTGCTCCAGCTAGCATGACTGTTCATCTTCCAGCATGCTTGGCACGTGTGCATCTTCTGGCGGATTGAAGCCGCGAGTCCACCCGCGAGTCCCAGCCGCGACACTCTGTTTTCTTGCACACTCTTGAGCAATCTTCACACTATCTCACTCACTACCCTTACAACAATCCCACCTAAATACAGGGTTACTAAATGCTGAATTACAAGCAAATTTGGCACGGAATAAAGCCAATTAGATGGTTGAATAAATTCAACCTTACATATACAGTTTCAAAATAACACACAAGAAATTATAAAATTCAAGCATGTGTGTAAAGCATTGACAATGGTATAAGTTTTTGAAACTTCACTTTTGTAAATATATACACACACACACACGCCTTGAAAGACATCATATTCTAAATTCTACTTACCTCTAGTTGCTAAATCAAGCTTCACTTCAATTGTCCAGAACGATGTCAACTAGAACCTAATTAAGGATCAAATAACTCAATAAGGTAAGGTTTCGAATAACCAAAAAGTCCTCTTATAAAACTTTTCCTTAGCCATTGCGAAGATTTCGCAATATTAAATCTAACATAGCTTTCTAATATACATCATGTCTATACCATATTTTATATAATTGTAGTTTAATCCCTAATACTACAATCTACTATACCTATATATATACCATTGAACACCACCTATGGATGTCTATATAGGCTTAACTCATAAAGAATGGTGATACTACTTCACATATATATTAGGATCACTTTCAAAATCAATAAACTAAGGTATGTTTGTATGGATACTTCCATGATAGCCTATTTTCCCTTGAATATATCAATATAATTTCTAAGACTTCTAGGTGACCATGAGATGATGAATCCTAAGTTAAAGATGCGTTTAATGATTCCAATAAAGCATGTATAGTTAGATGTTTACCTCAGTACAATATTAACTTGCTGGTTGCTCTAGTAGTACCACGTTATTCTATTCTTTTCAATGTAGAGAAACCCTAATTCTCTACTCCTAAACCTTTACACGCTAAGCATTGACTTCTTCTCTTCTTTTTCTTTTTCTTTTTTTCAAAATCTTGCAATCTCTCTCTACCTTTCACGTGGTTGACTTAAAAAGACCGAGTATATATATATATATATATATATATATACACACCTCCAAAATAACACTCAAATTTAGTCTAGGAAGACCAATCGCACTCTAATTAGTACTCTTAAATAAATTCAGCTTTACATGTTAAATACATTTCCTACTTGGGCTGAAATTTAAAACCCACTAAAACTTATCTCTTTAGCTTTCAAGAATCCCATAAAACTTAAATAAGCTTCCAAAACTTTAATTCCTGATTAAACTCAAATTAAAGTTGTTTGGATAGGCTAGAACTCTAAAGGATTCCAATAACACTTAAACTCCTAATCCAAATAGGTTTTAATCTCTTATCATTTTCCTTAATTGATAAGGAGACTAAAAGTTATATATGATTAATCCACAAAATAACTCTCCACGTTACATCTTCTTTTATTTATTTTCTTTGTAGATATCATAATATAAAACAATATCACCTTCAAAATAAATTAAATAATTCATCAACTCCACTCTAGAAGCAATTAAATTAAATTTAAGTGAGACGGGTGTTACACCCATGCTCACATGCTTTGACGATCACATGCTCCCATGCTCACATGCTTTAACGATCCCAGGCTCCCATGCACAAATGCTTTGATGATCACATGCTCAATGCTCACATGCATTGATATTCACATGTTTGATATCCACACCCATGTGTGCACAATTAGATGATGATATGTCTATAGGCTTAGAGGCTAAGCAAGTGTGTAATTAGGCATTCTCTCAAATTCTTTAACAATTGTGCTTAAATGTTGTGGTGAATAGGAGATTAAAGGTATGTGTACTTGGGTGCTTAAATGCTCATATGCTTGTATGCTCTCATGATCACATCCTTATATGCTCTCAGGCTCACATGTTTGTGTACTCTCATGCTTAGATGCTCACACTTAAATTAAGTGTCATTACTTCATAAGATTTATTTTTTATTTCTCATTAAGCATCAACCCTTTGTTTGCATCCACATTTGTGCACACTTGGAAGCTGATGTGCTCATGTAGTTGGATGCTCTTGCACTCACATGCTTTGATGATCGTGCTTAAATCCTAAGATGATTGGACAATGAGATGTATGTGTACTTAGATGCTTAAATGCTCATGTGCTTGTATGTTTATATGCTTTGTTAATCACGTTCTCACATGAGTACTTGTTTTGATGATCTCATGCTCACATGTCTACTTGCTTTGATGATCACATGCTCCTATGTTCACATGTTTTGATGATCATATACTCCTATATTCACATGCTTCAATGATCGTATGCTCCCATGTCTACATGCCTTTATGATCGTATACTCTCATGTCTACATGCTTTCATAATCACAAGCCCACATGCCTATATGCCCTTGTGCTTATATGTTTGGACGCATTGATTATTACATGCTCACATGCCCGTCTGCTCTTATGTTCCTACATGCTTGGTTTCTCACATGTCAACCTGCTTTGAAGATTGTATGCTCCCATTATCATATGTTTGGATGGTTATATAGTTGATTACTGACATGCTTAGATGCTCACATGTTTAAATGCTCACACACTTACATGCTTTGTTCATCACATTCTCCAATGCTAATATGCTTTGATTAGCACATGTTCCCATGCTCACTTGCTTTGACGATCACATGTTCCTACGCTCACATGCTTTGATAATCCCACGCTCCCGTGCTCATATGCTGATAAGCCCACGCTTCCATGCTCTTATTCTCACATTCTTGTATTCTCCTATGCTTAAATATTCACATGCTCAATTAAGAGTTACTCCTTTATAAAACTTATTCATTAATTCCATGACTGTATCCATAGGTGCACACACTTGAATGACGATATATCTATATATTTTAAGGCTGATGTGCCCATACAGTTAGATGCTCATGCACTCACAAGCTTTAATGATTGTGCTTAAATGCTAAGGTGATTGGATGGTAAGATGTATGTGTACTTGGGTAAATGCTCATGTGCTTGTATGTTCACAAGCTTTGTCAATCACATGATCAAATGTCTACTTGCTTTAATGATCACTTATTCCTATGTTCACATGCTTTGATGTTCACATAATTTGATAATCACATGCTTTGATGATTGTATGCTCCCATTTCTACTTGCTCTGACCATCACATGCACATATGTCTATATGCCCTCATGCTTATATGTTTGGATGCTTTAATGATCACATGCTCACATGCCGGTGTGCTCCTATTCTCACATGTTCTTACATGCTTGGTTCCTCACATGTCTACTTGCTTCGATGATTGTATGCTCCCATGTTCATATATTTGGATGCTCACATCCTTGATTGCTCACATGCTTGGATTCTCACATGTTTGAATGCTCACATGCTTTGATGATCACATGCTCCGATGCCATCATTCTCATATGCTTTGATGAATGTATGCAGTTAAGTGCTTGTTCTTAAACTCCAAAGTGATTGGACGGTAAGATGCATGTGTCCTTCAATGCTGAACTTATCATGTGCTTTTGTATATTCACATGCTTTATTGTACTTGCTTTGATGATCACTTGCTCACATGTGTACTTACTTTGATGGTCACATGCTCCTATGTTCACATGCTTCAATGATTGTATGCTCCTATGTCTACATGCTTTGATGATCTCATGGTTACATGCCTATATACCCGCATGCTGATATGTTTGGACACTTTAATGATCACATGCTTATATAAAGGTATGCTCTCATGCTTACATGTTCTTACTTGCTTGGTTTCTCATATGTTTTTCCATGCTCACATGCTTGGATGCTCACATGCTTGGATTCTCACTTGCCCTGACAATTGCATGTTCCCATGCTTTCACGCTTTGATGATCACCTGCTCCAAAGCTTACATGCTTTAATTATCCCATGCTCCCATGCTCATATCCTTTGATGATCACATTTTGCCTTGCTCACATGCATTGATATTCACTTGTTTGATATCTATACACATGTGCACATACTTGGATGATGATATGTCTATATGCTGGAAGGCTCAAGTGATTATGCAATTAGACGTTCATGCACTCAATTGCTTTGACGATTGTAATTGAATGCTGAGGTGATTGGGCTATAACAGGTATGTGTACTTGGGTGCTAAAATGCTCATATACTTGTATGCTCACATGGTTTTATGCTCTCATGTTCCCATGTTTGTATACTCTCATGCTTAAATGCTCACACGTTTAATTAAGTGTCACTCCTTCATAATACAAATTCATTCATTCTTATTAAGCATCAACCCTATGTTTGTGTCCACATGTGCACACACTTGAATAACGATATATCTATATACTTAGAGGTTGATGTGCTTATGTTGTTGAATGCTCATGCACTCACATGCTTTGATAATTATCTTTAAATGCTAGGGTGATTAGACGGTAAGATGTATGTGTACTTCAATGCTTATATGCTCATGTGCTTGTATGTTCACATGCTTTGTTAATCACATGCTCAAATGTCTATTTGCTTTGTTGATCACATGCTCACATGTCTACTTGCTTTGATGATCACAGACTACTATATTCATATGCTTTAATGATCACATGCTCCAATGTTCACATGCTTCAATGATCGAATGCTTCCATGTCTACATGCCTTGATGATCATATGCTCCCATGTCTACATGCTTTGATGATCACATTCTCACATACAGGTATGCTTTTATCCTCACATGTTCTTACAAGCTTCAATAATCGTTTGTTCCCATGCTCACATGCTTGGAAGCTCAAATGCTTGATTGCTCACTTGCTTGGATGCCAACATATTTAAATGTTCACACACTCACATGTTTTAATGATTACATGATCCCTTGCTCTCATGCCTTGATGATCACATGATCCCATGCTCACATGCTTTGATGATTACATGCTTCCATTATCACATGCTTTGATGATACCATGCTATCATCCTTATATGCTTGGATGATTGCATGCTCCCATGCATTGATATTCACATATTTGATATCCACACACTTGTGCACACACTTGTATGATGATATGTCTATATGCTTGAAAGCTTAAGTTGGAAATTCTTGTGTTGAAATGCTTTAATGATTGTGCTTGAATGCTAAGATGATAGGGCAGTAAGAGTTATGTGTACTTGGGTGCTTAAATGCTCATATGTTTATATGCTCACATGCTTGTATACTCTTATGCTTAATTATTCACTTGTTTAATTAAGTATCACTTCTTCATAGGGCTTATTCATTGATTCTCATTAAGCATCAACCCTTTGTTTGTATCCACATGTGCATACACCTGGATGACAATATATCTATAATGTTGGAGGCTGATGTGCTCATACAGTTGGATGCTCGTGCACTCACATGCTTTGATGATCGTGCATAAATGCTAAGGTGATTAAACAGTAAGATGCATGTGTACTTTAAAGCTTTAATCGCTCATGTGCTTGTATGTTCACATGCTTTGTTTATCAAATGGTCACATGTCTACTTACTTTAACGATCACATGCTCACATGTCTACTTGCTTTGATGATCATATGTGCGAATGTTCACATGCTCCTATTTTCACGTGCTTCAATGATCGTATGCTCCTATGTCTATATGCCTTGATGATCACATGTTCCAATGTCTACATGCTTTGACGATCAATGCCCACATGCTTGTATGCCCTCATGCTCATATGTTTGGACGCTTTGATGATCACATGCTTACATGCCCATATGCTCTCATGCTTGCATGCTCCTACATGCTTGGTTTCTCACATTTCTGCATGCTTCAATGATCATATACTCCCATTCTCACATACACTTGGATGCTTACATGCTTGTTTGCTTACATGCTTGGATGCTCACTTGTTTGAATGCTCACACATGTTTAAATGCTCCCACAAGTTTAATGATCACATGTGCTAATGTTCACATACTCCTATTTTCACGTGCTTCGATGATCATATGCTCCCATGTCTATATGCCTTGATGATCATATGTTCTCATGTTTACATGCTTTGACAATCACATGCCCACATGCTTGTACGCCCTCATGCTCATATGTTTGGACACTTTGATGATCACATGCTCACATGTCCATATGCTCTCATGCTTGCATGTTCCTGCATGCTTGGTTTCTTACATTTCTACATGCTTCAATGATCATATACTCCCATTCTCACATACACTTGGATGCTTACATGCTTGATTGCTTACATGGATGCTCACATGTTTGAATG
The DNA here is from genome assembly GCF_932294415.1 of Quercus robur. Taxonomy (NCBI): domain Eukaryota; kingdom Viridiplantae; phylum Streptophyta; class Magnoliopsida; order Fagales; family Fagaceae; genus Quercus; species Quercus robur. The sequence goes on along the minus strand of NC_065534.1, from coordinate 28,373,245 downwards.
CTCGCACGCTCACAAGCTTTAATGATTACATGCTCCCATTCTCATATACCTTGATGATCATACATTCCCATGCTCACATGCTTTAATGATCCCAAGCTTCCATGCTCATATGCTTTCATTATCACATGCTCCCATGCTCACATGCATTTATATTCACATGTTCGACATACACACATTTGTGCACACACTTGGATAATGATATGTCTATATGATTGGATGCTTAAATGATCATGTAGTTAGACGTTCATATGCTAAAATGCTTTGACGATTGTACTTGAATGCTAAGATGATTAGGCAATAAGAGGTATGTGCACTTGGGCGCATAAATGCTTATATGCTTTTGTACTCATATTCTCATATGCTTGTATTATCTTATGTTTAAATTCTCACGTGTTCACATACTCATATGCTTACATGCTCACATGTTCAACATGCTTGTATGCTTATATGTTCACATATTTTGCATGTCTTAGTTCTTAGATGTTCTCATGCTTGGGTTCTCACATGCTTGTATATTCACATGTTCACATGCTTCCATGTTCGCATGCTTACACACTCATATTTTCATATTATTGTATGTTCACATGCTTGCACACATATCTTCATATATTTGGCTGCTCACATGCTTCCATATTCACATGTTTAGTTGTGCATACGCTTATACATCCCTTTGACCATCACATGATTGATTTCCTTTCACAAGTTCACATGCCTGCACACTCATATTTCACATATTTGACTGCTTCCATATTCACATGATCAGTTGTGCATATGCTTATACATTCCTTTGACCTTCACATGATTGATTGCCTTTCACATGATCTATCTTTTACTTTCTATTTTATTTGTTCACATGACTCGTAAATGAATTCTAAGGCTTAGATGCATGCGCGCCTTCACATAGGTTCATTAGGGAAACCTCATTCAACCACTATCTAGTAACGATATATGAAGGGTAGCAATAGCTGGGCAAGCTTGGGGTGCCTAACCTCTTCCCATCCTATACCTTAAATTTGAACCTAGTTTGGTAGGTAGACTTTCATAGAGTCATTTTATGGTTCCTAGACCTATAACTAGGTGGTGACTCATTCCTCTCTTTTTAAGAGTCTTCATATCATCCCAAGATCACTTCAACTTTGAGTCTAAAACTGCTTTTAGGGAGGTTAAGTATTGTGCACACCGCCTTAGTGAGAAGGAACTGACATGCCAATAAGTCATTATAGGGGCCTTTTTGCATTGTTAGGCCTCAACCCCTTTTACTGCGCTATGGCCCGTTAGTTTGAGGTAAGAGAGTTAGGACTAGCCTTCCTGGGACTATGCTTCAGGCTAGCTTGTGCACAAGTCAGGCCTACCTAATGTAGACACGTCCTAGAATAGGTACTATAGGCTGAACGTACAATGTGGTCACAGTAGGAATAACTGTTACAAGTGTTGCAATAGGGATACAATACAACAAGATAACTATGATAATAAGCACAATAAATAAAACTAACGCTGTAAAGAAAGTTAACAAAGATACGGCAGAGTCATATAACAAGTAGAAATAACACTTCAACAGAAAAGAGTAAATAACTCAATAACTTCCAACCAAGCATGGGTAAGTCATCCAGTAACATGACTAATAATAAAAAAGCTTGTCTGCTAGATGATAGGCTAAACTTTTCAGCAGAAGCAAACCCAAGAAGGGAACCGATCTCTAACGCAGGTAACCTCAAGAAAGGCTCCTACCATAGAAGTTACACACTCTGGAGAAAGGGCCTAAATGGTTTAAGTTTCAATTCTCAATCTTCAGAGAATGGGTCTATCAAGAGGGAGAGAAAATGTTGTCTATTGATGCATGCCTCTATTCCTATTGTTTACTTTCTCTTTTGTTTTCTTTCTAATCTTTCTTTCTTTTCTTTTATCTCTCCTTGTATTCTTTTTTCCTCTATTATTTCTTTTCTACCTCTCGCCTCCCTCCTCCCTTACTATTTATGGCTGCCCCTTTTATATCGTCTACCATTGTAGGATTTACCCTTTTGTCCCTCAATTGTTTTTGGCTCCTTATGGGCATCCCTCCAAGACTACCCACTATCCTGCTGGCTGTCCAGCCACTACCTCTACTCAAAGTGTGTTGGTTGCACCACTTTCCATTTCTAGACAAAATTACTTATCTTGTTTCTTACCTCTCTTTGCTCTTGTTTTATCCTTATGGATAAGGATTAAGCTACCTCATCACCTACCTCTATGGCATACATTAAGTGGTCCCAACCCATACTTATCTCTTTTGGGTGAAATGCCATCCCAACAGGACATTTCCCCCAAAGAAGCTTGAGCAGGAACCCCAGTATAGACCCTTCTTTCTCTCCACCGCCCAACCATATCCTCTAAATACCTTAACTCGTGGCCCACCTTCTATGTATTGGCTAGGTACAAGTGGAGGTGCACTGGCCCTTTGTGCATGCTCCATTGCATCTGAATTTGTTTCTTTCTGGCCTTCACACCATTTCTACTGCCCTTGCGTTGTCTGGTTTTACTGTACGTACTAGTTGATGTTTATCCTTTGTGGTGTGAAGGATGTGTTGGCTTTTGGGCTTATATTTTCTTCCTTTCATCCCTTTTTGGGCTGGGTATTACTCAGGTGAAAGCCTTCATCTTTATAGCCTGCTGAGCCCATGCTTTCTTCTTTATGGTCGTAGGCCTTTTAGCCATTAATCCTGTCATACTGCTTCATCGTGCCTGCCACAACTTTGTCTTTCTTTTTACTTCTTATTACCTTGTGGGCTTGTGAGCTGATATTCCTGCTGTATCAGCCTATTTCTTCATTAATCCCTTGTTTAGGGCTTCCTTGGCCCACTTACCACGTCTTTACCTCTTTTGGGCTTGTTAGCCAACATTCTTGCCATGTCAACCCGTTTTACCACTTTATTCTTTGGGCTTCTTTGGCTCATTTACTTCTTCTTTACTTTTTTTTTATTCCCATGGGATTGTTGCTAAATTCCTTGGGTTTCCTCAGCCCTTTTACTACATCTTTAGCTCTTAATACTCTCTTGAGCTTATTGGCCATCATTCCTGCCATGCTAGCCCATTAATTTTACTAATTTATTCCCTGGGGTTCCCCAGCCTGTTTACATCTTCTTTACCTTTTATTATTCCCATAGGCTTACTACTTCATTACTTGGACTTCCTTGGCCCATTTATTTATTCTTTACCTCTTGTTATTTTCATGGGCATGTTGGCCATCAATCCTGCCACTTTAGCCCATTGGGCTTGTTTCCTTATTTCTTTACTGTTTTGCCCCTTGTTCTCTTTCATCTTCCTTATTGTTGGCTTCTTCTGTTGTTCCCTTTGTCAAAAATGGATATCAAAAGTCATCTAAATAGGGTACGAATCACGGAACTTACAGTGGCGACTCCATTGGAGATTTTTGAAGTTTAACTTTAATTGTATTTGGACGGTGGATGAATGGATGTTTGTCTTTTGAGCCTAAGTGCGCACACGCATTTTTAGGTGGTCCTATCTTTTGACGATACCAATACGTTTGGATTTAAAGGTTTCCTTTATGGATTTAAGAACCATTTATTCTTTCTAAGGCCTCCTAAGGCCAATGAGAGACTATGGCACATCCAACAGGAACCCCCCCGGCTAGTACGATCCTAAGTTTTAAGGATCAAGAGCTCCACACTAGGATGACAGATGGGTCCCAAATTTCAGAAAAGCCTTTTTAGTTTTTGGATCATCTCTCGGCAACACCTTGAGTCATCTCTTCTTCTTCCACTTTCATTTGTTGCATTCTTGTGCATAGTGTTAAAAAAAATTGTTTAAAAAAAAAGTGTCAATATTTTCTATAAACAAAAACAATTTTTTCTTTAAAAAAAAGTGTTTTTCTCATTCCAATTCCAGTCTTTTCTTTAGTTTATTTGTTGTTAAAAGAAAAGTAGTCCCCCCTGCCCCTAAATAAAATAATATTTTCTAGAATCATTTTCAGATTTTAGCAATTATGTTTCCCTTTCAAAAAAAAAAAATAAATAAAAATCATTCTTCTCATCTAGGACCTTTGTTTTTTAGAATTAGTCATCTTGTTTTCAAAAAAAATAGTTTACTTCTCTTTTTTCATGCTTTTTCAAGTAAAATTTTTTGTGTTTCTGCTTTAACTTTTTTTTTTTTTTCCCAAAATTGTCACAATTTTCAAGCATGATGCGTCTTATAGGCTCCTAAATGCCATGTCTCATTTTCTCAATCAAAATTTTTTGAACAAAAAGTTTTCAAGACATGACGAGCTTACGTGACAAATGGGGCATGACTTTTGGATTTGCAATTTCTGTTATGATTTTCCTAAGTTTTGAGTACACATTTTATCCAAAACTATTTTCTAAATAAAGTTGAAGCTTGAGACACAAGTAGATCAGAAGAAGAGTTAACTAAAATTTTGAGTTTAATATTGGAAGATCAAGGAGCACATATTCATTGAATTCTTAACCATCAAGAGAACCCCAAGCCAAAGGATGAGCCCATTTGACCTTAATCTAAGTTGCTTGAGTTGTTTCCTTTCTATGTCACAGGACAAGTTATTAAATCTCTTTTCATTTCTTCTACTTTCCTTTTTGAGCCTTCACCTCTCTAGCCGGATTATTTGAGTCTTTCCCACTTGTACAGTGAGTCTAGTTGTTGAATCTCTTTACTTTTTTTTTTCTCCAACCTGTCTCTTTAGTTTGTCAACTTGAACTCTTGCTTTCCTTTTTTTAACAAGGTCTGAATCTTTGAGTCTTTTTTGTGTCATGCACCTTCTTGTGTTGAGAGCTTTTGTGTTGCATTTTTGTTTTGAGTGTTTTCTAGTTTTAAAGTTTGAAAGCTTTTGTGTTGCATTTTGGCTAGTGCAGAATTGGATTTTTTGTACTTTTGCTTGCTATTTGTTTTGTTTTTAGAATAGCATCTCAGGTTGTTTCTAGTGTCTATGCTAATAAAATTTTTTGATTTATCAAAAAAAAAAAAATTTTAAGAGATTGTAGATGAAAATAATGAAATTTTTTGAAACATCCTGTAATTTTATATTGACATATTGAATCAGTCAATAGCATTTTCGAATGGCTAACTAGGGTAAAACGGACTGCTACTTTTGATGTTAATGGTTACTTAATGGCAAGGTTTTCTTTATGACTGTCTCACTAGGTAAATTGAGTTGTATCATATTCATAACTTCATATCAATAGATGCTTATTTTATTTCTTGAAAATTTGTTCATATGAAATAAAGAGAGCAAGATCCCTGGGCAAATGTTGTTGAGAACACTTCTAATGCCATTAGTTATGTTTTGTGCTTAGTCTAGAGAGTTGATACACAAATAAATTATAGAACTTGAAAGATAAATACTAAATTTTATTTTCTTTTCATTTAGTACTTTGATGTCAAGATAACCATGAATGAAAAAGAAAATTTACAAGAAAATTGGGAGCAATTCTTAACTAGTAAGTTTTTCTTACAATTTGTTTTCTTAACAAGTAAGGGATTCTCTTTTGTTTTTGGCTTTTTTTTCTTTTTTACAAAATTATCGTGTGGCTTTGTTTTATGCCCAGAGGCTGCTTGATTATTTCATTAAGTCATTCATGTAATTATACTATTAATTATTTTTTAACTTGCTAGTAGACATGTTGATTATTAGCTTTGAACATTCCTTTTATTTAAATTTGTATTGTTGAGTTTTCAAAAAAATTATTTGTAAAAGCAAAGTAACGTTGTTTTGTAGAATTTTGTGCACTTGTTGCTAAGCTCTCAATTCCTAATTTTAGTTTAACTTTGGAGTGCATATAATCTTAGCATTGATCTATATACATTAGATGCATAAATATATTTTATTTTAATACTAATTTTGGGAATGCATAGGAGATATTTGCGAAATTGTCTATTACAAACTTTGAAGTGACGTTAAGTTATTTTTTTATGCATGTTGTGCAATCTTGAGGGTAATTTGTTAGATTGAGAAATGTACCAGGCTGCTCTCTAAATTGGATAATTCCCTTCACTTCCCACTCATAGAAAATAAGGATCCAATTTAGGGGAGGGATGTATTAGTTTTTGAATTTCATTTATGTGAGAGAAGTATTAATTTTTGAAATTCTTTTTATGTGAGGGATGTATTATAATGTTGTTGCTTGCCTTTTTTAGTACCATGTCCTATGGCGTTCAAAAACACACTCTTTTTGACATATGGAACTTCTCTGAGTGCTTATTTGACAGTAAGCTTTGCGTAGCTTACTGCATTGAAGTTTATGGCTATAAACAGTCTATGTTGAACATTGCACTCTACCTTGTTTAATAGAATTTTATGAAGCGTATTGTAAGAGTAACCTTCGCTAATTTAGTTCCTACTCTTTTTAGCTAAGCACATATGACTTAAGGTATGTATTAGATAGCTTATATTGCTATTTAAACAATACAGGTTGGACCTGTCAGGTCCTTTATATTAGATAGTTCATATTGCTATTTAAACAATACAAGTCCTCTTTATTTGTTACGAGAATCACAATGCTAAAGGGTTGCTCTCTTTAGGTGGATACATCATATAGTTGTCAATTGGTGATTCATAACGTGTAGCTTGACCTCTCTTTCACAAAATTTAGAAGTGCCAAAAATTAGTTAGTTTCTGACTCTTTGTAATTGAAATTTTATTTATCTTCTTTTCTTTCTTTCTTTTTTTTGTTGTTGTTGTTGTTGTGCAAAAAAAATTGAATTGTTTTTAGGTATTGGGAATGTTATTACTTTGCATAAGTAGGATTTGGGAACGGTGAAATTAGATGATGAGATGAGATTGAAGGAGAAATAGGAGCTGAGAAAAAATTGATTTCAGGTTTATACTTCCATTACAACAATTTTTTTTGTCATTTTATTACTAGTAAAAAGAGCAATGTGCATGAAATTGTCAGATTGTAAGCAATTTGGCACAAGTTAAGCTTGGAGAAAGAGCTTAGTTTCCATTACATGTTCATTTCCTTATAATTTATGGGTGTCATCCTTTGTTTCTCTTAGGTAGTTATGCAGAATCTGATTTATAGTTCTAAAATTTGATAAGAGAGTTTTAACAATGATATCATGTATATTTTATGCCAAAGTCTCCAACCCTAGTGAAGATGGAATATTATAGATTTATGGGCTTGTATCAATTATCTTTGTAATTAATAGAGAGATGATGAACTCCACTAGGGTTTCTTTTTTAGTAAGCATTAGTTGGTGCAGCTTTGCAGTACAGTTTCTTTTAAAGAAATAAAGCATATATTGATGAGATTTGAATATAAATTTTAAAAATTATCTGAAGGTGTTTGAAACTAATACATTAAACAAATATCAGTTTTTCCTTTGGCATCAAAGTTCAAACTTCAAAGAATGGCAAGAGAGAAGTTTTCGTTAAGATAGTTTCCTTCCCTTTATAGTGCTGAAATACTTGTCCACTCTCTTATTTGGTCTACAAGTTGTAATGCTAAACTTCTCTCATCTTACTTGTCTATGAGAATCCCCATCTGTGATCTTGACGCTAGAACTTTCCTTTTAGTAATTATAATTGAACTATTTTATTATGATTCATAATGTTGTTATCACCTCCTTCATATTTTCCCCCTTCAGTTCTGATTTGATAATACCATTCTATGAAATAGAGCAAGTACAATCCATTAGGAGTTAATGCATTGAAGTATTGCTAAAGGACTCGGCTTTGTCATATTGCTGACAAGAAGATAAGTAGTGGTTATGGTCATATAGGGTCTGGAGAGAAGAATTGCAAATGATGAAAGACCTGTAATTGATTAGGTTGCAAGAAGGGAATGCTCCCCCCCCCCCCCCCCCCCCCCCCCTTCCCCCCACAGTGGCACCGCCCCCCTTTTGAACTAACAGCTTGTGCAAACCTTGATTAAAGCTGGGATGGAAACTTTCTTTTATATGATGAATATTGTATTGTAGTTTCATAGCATCCATCAGGCTAATAGATTTTTTAATAAGTAGAAATACTTAAAATCAATGCTTTAAAAAGCTTTTATTTTTTCTTCTCCCAAGTTGATATCTTCTTTGTCTGATTCTCTGTCTATCTTTCTCTCTCACTCCAATCTGTGGGTGGGGGTAGTAGCTTTTAACTGATTCGCATATTTAATATAAGCTATCAGAACTATGTCTTTTGATAATAAAAATATATATATATACAATAAGCTAGCAGAAACTATGGAAAACCAAACAGACATATGATGTATGCAATCTTATCTATATGATGTATCTAAATTATGTAATTAACCTAAATATATTAGTTTACACATCTAAACAATGCATGCATAAATGACATTTAAATCATGGGATTTACTATCCCTAGGAAGTTAAGATGATAAATTCTATAGCATGGGAATACATGATCATGGAAAGCAACAAGTGATGCAATAATAAAAATTAAAAAAAAAAAAAAAAAAAGGTAAAACTAGGGGAAATTTTGTTTAAGACTATCAAATTATAGACACTCTTGCTTATTGGACATTGGTATTTTTATTTGGAACGTTGCTATCAGCCAGACGTCTTCATGATACCAATGTGACTAACAATTTGTTTCATTGAAAAATATGATGCCATCCTCGCAATCATTTAAAAAAAAAAAAAAAAAAAACAAACAAACAAACAAAATATCAGTCTAACATAACCAAATTTATCGATTTTGATGCATTATGGTAATTTTCAAAGTTAGTAAGTGTTTTAATCATTTTGAAAGTGTCAAGGATGTATAAGTCATTTGTGGTGTTTTAGGGCTATTTTGTTCATTTTGAATTGCTTCTTTATATTAATTTTAGAAGTTTAAAAATTTATTTTAGTCATTTTCAATTTTTAATGTTTTATAGATATTTAAGTTATTTTGAGGTTTCATGGATATTTAGGTACTTTTCTAATTTTTGTGGGGAATTTTAGTCATTTCTATATGTTAATGAGGCCATTTTAGTCATTCTTGATATTTTGAAACTCATAGGAGATCACTATCATGAGTTTTACTAAAATTGAAGAACAACAACAACTTAAACCACCTATTCCAAAGAGTTACTTGGAGAGGTCACGTAGCATCTTAAATTGCTCATTAATAATTTTTTTTTACCATATTGTTAGTCATGTTAGTCCCCATTAGTTTTTTTTAGATAATTTATCATCTTTTAAATTTCAATAAGTATACAGCAAAATACAACAACATAATGACAAAAGAAAATTTTATAAGTTCCATCAAGATTTTTTTTTTTGGGGGGGGGGGGGAAGCAAGTAGAGTGGTTATATAAAATTTTTATTGTCAATTTGGTCTTGCAAATAAAGGTTTTCGGGGGTATTTTGGTCATTTTCAAATTTCAAGGGTCTTTAGTCATTTTTTATTTTCTAAGAGTATTTCGGTCATTTTTTTAGGTTTTAAGACCATTTCGGTCATTTTTAAGGTTCTAAGGATATTATGATAATTGTTTTAGTTTCTAAGGGTATTCCAGAAAAATTAGAGGGTTTCAGGAGTATTGTGGTCATTTTTTTGGTTTCGAGGGTATTTTGGTAAATTTTTAGGCTTCAAGTGTATTAAACTCATTTTTTAGGTTTCAAGTTCATTTTGGTCAATTTCTAAGTTTCAAGGTCATGTGCTCTTTTTTTTGTCCTAGGGGTATCTAGGTCATTTTTTAGGTTTCATTGTTATTTCGGCCATTTTTTAGGTTTTATGGCAATTTTGGTCTTTTTTTAAGTTTCAAGGTCATTTGGTCAATTTTTTTTGTTCTAAGGGTATTTTGGTCATTTTCTAAGTTCTATGGTTATTTTAGTCATTTTTTGGGTTTTATAGTAATTTTGGTAAATTTTTTTTAAAAAGTTTTAGGGTGATTCTATCATTTTTTTAGGTTCTAAAGGTATTTCGGTCATTTTTTAAGTTTCCGGGGTATGACAAAAGTATCACCGAATGTGAGAAATCTGCAGTCAAATGTTATGTTGGTATTGCCTAATGTGACAATTAAACCACCAAATGTGACAAACGTACAGTCACATGTGATGTTGGTACTGCACAATATGAGGATGGCACCATCAAATGTGAGAAAAAAACTAAAGTATAACTAAATATGAGAAAAATACAGTCAAATATGATGCTGGTACTGCCTAATGTAACAATAAAACCATCATTTGTGAGGAAAAAAAAATGAATCATCAATCATGACAAAAGTCTAATTATATGTGATTTTGGTACTGCACATTTTAAAGATGGTACCATCAAATGTTAGAAAAAATGCGTAAATGCACTTTTAGTCTCTATGTTTTTCACGTTTTTCTATTTTGGTCCCTAAGTTTTTTTTTTTTACCACTTTTAGTCCCAAAAACAATTAACGCCCCTCATTTTAGTCCTTACCGTCAGCCAACTAACGGGGGATGCTGATGTGGCTGACGGAAAGAACTGTAAATCATTTTAAAATATTAAAAAGTACAGCCCGTTTTAGCAAGTGGCCTTCCCGCGCAACTTACTCACACACGCGTCCCTCACGCCCGCTGTTCATGGCTACTTTATCACCGTAAATCCCCAAATCAGCTACTTTATCATTTTTGATCTTTAATCCCTAGACTTTATCTCAGAGTTCCTCATCACCGAAAATCCCAGCTTGTTCATCACCGAAAATCCCCAAATATCTTCTTTGATCTTTAATCCCTAGACTTTATCTCAGAGTTCCTCATCACCGAAAATCCCAGCTTGTTCATCACCGAAAATCCCCAAATATCTTCTTTGATCTTTAATCCCTAGACTCAGAGTTCCTCATCACTGAAAATCCCAGCTTGATCTTCTTAGACTTTTGCTTGGCTGGCTCATAGTTAGAGGCAATGGTGTCCTTCACGACCTCTACACTACAGTATCTTCATCCAGCTCTGTCACTTGAAACCTAAAACCGCCATCATCAACTAGCTCTATCACTTGAAGCCACAATCAAAACCCATCTCTGCCACTTGTATTTTTTTTTCTCTCTCTCTATATGTGAAAAGGTATTTGCTCTCTCTGTCTATGTCCTTATTTATAATTTGACAATATGCTTGTTGGTTGGTTCTGGTAGTAGGGCCATAATGTTTTTGTTTGCTTTTTGTATGCTTTTGTATTTTACTTTTAATTGTGGTCCATATGTTCCCTATGTTCTCTGTGTTCCCTATGTGCCCCTGTTGAAAAGAGTTAAGTAAAGCTAACAGTTGTATGAGGGTTTTTTGTGTAATTTGATAACTATGCATGTCTATTTTAGTACGACAAAACCATTGAAGTCAGTGCTATGTTGTGAAAAATTATTTGATTAGTGTTGTGTTGGTAAATACTTTATTGAGTGTTGTGTTTATGCAGAATGAAATATTTTATTAGGTGTTGTGTTAGTAAATGAGTGTTGTATTGTTCTTGCATTGTTTAATTGAGGTTGTTTTAGCATGCAGAATGGATGACCTATTCAATATATCCGTGCATCATGGTGGCTATTTTACTGAGAACCCTAAAACATATGTGGGAGGTAAAGTAGATGTAGTTGATAATTGTGACCCTGATAAGTGGTCCAAGGTTGAGATAGAGGGTATATGTAGAGACTTTGGGTACACATCTGTTAGTAGGATATGGTATACAATGCTTGGTATGGACCAAGAAAAGGCAAACTTCCATTTGGTTGTTGATGATCATGATGCCATGTACATGACAGAATTAGTGAAGGGTCATGAAGAGATTCATGTGTATGTGGAGCACCCAATAGATGATCCTATACTAGTTGATGATGGAGAGGATGTTAGTGAGGGTGTGTAGCCATTGGCAGTGGAGCAAGGCCCTATGGGTTATTATAGTGATGGAAGTGATGATGACGACCATTTTTTCAGTTTTTATGATAGTGATGATCAAACTTTTAACAATGAGGATGAGCCAACTGAGGTGGATGCTAATGATCAAACTTTCAATGTTGATGTTGCTGCTTTCCAAGTGGGTTCAAGGAGAGTAGGTAAAGAACCTATTATTAAACACCCACCTCAAGTCTTTATTATAAGTGATGGCAGTGATAGTGGAGGTAGGGGAAGTGGGCTAAATGATGAGGTAAAGTTGAACCATGGTGTTAGGGACTTTGTTGAAGACAGTAGTGATAGTTGGGATGGTAAGGATGATGATGATGATGTTGAACCAGGCCAAATGGGTGCTAGTGTAATGAACTCTGATTATGAGAGTGAGGAATTGCACAGTCTGGTGGAATCATCATCTGATGATGAGCTTGGGTATAACAGTGATGATGATGCTGAGGATAATAGAAGTACACATGTGAGAAATGGGAGGAGACAAAAAAAATGAGGAACTGAAGAAGTTCCTTGTGTTTAAGCCAGTGGCTAAGGCAGAGCATATTTCTTTTGAAAAAGATATGCTGTTTACAACACCCAAGCAATTCAAGGAAGCTATAAAAGAATAGGCAGGTCATGGTGGATGGGGGATCAAATTTGTAAAAAATGACTTGCAAAGGGTAAGAGCTATCTGCTAGGAAAATTGCAAGTTTGTTGCCTATCTAGCAAAGGTGCCAAGGGAGAGGAGCTACCAACGAAGGACATTGAATTTGGAACATACATGCTCTAGAAATTTTAAGAACCGTAGGTGTACTTCATCATACATTGGGAAAAAGTTGTTGAAGAAGGTGAAAAGACAGCCCAACATGAAGCTAAAAGACATCCAAGAAGCTATCCATGAGAAGTATACCATAAACATAAGTGTTGGAAAAGCAAGTAGGGCTAGGGATAAGGCTAGAGACTATGTGGATGGGGCTTATACACAACAATACAACCAGCTGTGGGAGTACTGTGAGGAATTAAGGAGGTCTAGTCCTTTTAATACAATACTTATGAAGGTACATACCTTCAATGAGGGTGATTTAGCAGCTGAGTCTGACTTGGTGTGTGGAGTGCCTTATTTTGAGAGGCTATACATATGTTTGGAGGGATGTAAGAAGGGGTTTCTAGCTGGATGCAGGCCATTCATTGGTTTAGATGCTTGCCATTTGAAAAACAAGTCAGGGGACCAATTGATTACTACAGTATGCAGAGATCCTAATGAAGAGTATTTCCAACTTGCATATGCAGTGGTAGAGGCTGAAACCAAGGACTCTTTGACCTGGTTCATCAATCTATTACTTGTAGACATAGGCCAGAATAAGAGATGGGTGTTTATGTCAGACCAGCAAAAGGTGTGTTGTTAATTCTCCATTGGTTGTTTTATTCTGTATTTAGTCATTGTACTTTTGGTCCACTAACTTCACATACTTTCCTATGATACTGTTTGTAATAGGGGTTGGTGCAAACATTCATTGACAACTAGGCACAGTATGAACACAGGATTTGCTGCAGGCACCTCTATAACAACTTCAAGAAGGACCATCCTGGTGTTTTGATCAGAAATATGTTTTGGAGGGCAGCCAAGGCAACTTACAAACAAGAGTTTGATAGGGTGATGGATGAGCTGAAGAAGATTGAGACTGATGCACACAGGTGGTTGGATTCTCACTCAACAACAAAATGGGTCAGACACATGTTTAGTGAGGATGGCTTGACTGACACCATACTCAACAATATGTGTGAGAGCTTCAACAGCAAGATTATTAAATTCAGAACTAAGCCCATAATTAGCATGGTATAAGTATTTATGATCACCTACAGTTAATTATAGTGATTGTTTGGTATTGTTTATGGCAATTGTTGCAATTAATATCTAATGTAACATTGTATGTGATTGTAGTTTGAGTGCATCAGGCTATATCTAATGACTAGGTTCCAAGGGAATAGAGAGAAGGGTGTGAGGCTAAAGTCACATATTTGTACCAAGGTGATGAAGAGGTTGCACAAGGAAAAGCTGGCAACCAATAGGTGGTTAGCTTGCTGGGCAGGGCAGACACAGTTTGAAGTGAAAAATAATCTGCAGAGTTTCACTGTTGACTTGGCCACAGCACACTGTAGTTGCAGGAAGTGGAACATAACTGGCATACCATGTGCTCATGCAATCTCCTGCATATTTTTCAATAGACAAGATGCTGAGCAGTATGTTCACCCCTGTTACCATGTATCTACAGACAAAGCATGCTACGAGCCAATCATAGCACCAATAAATGGGCAAAATATGTGGAGACCAAGTGATGTGACTCCAGTTCAACCCCTATAAAAAGAAGACCACCTGGCAGGCCTAAGAAGAAGAGAGCAAGGGAGCCTTATGAGCCAACAAGTGGTAAGAGAGCTGGCATCCCTAAGCAGTGTAAGACTTGTGGTAAGTTAGGGCACAATAAGAGAACTTGCAAGGGTGAGATTGGAGGGAACTCTTCACTGCCAGGCACCACAAAAAAAACCAGGACATATAATAAGGTAATAAAGTTTCATTAGGGTGAAATAGTTGCTATTCAATACTCACTACTAACCCTGTTTGTGAATTTCTTGTTTGTAGACCAGCAGAACCACAAGTGCTCCATCACAGGCCAGGACAGCCTCATCCACACCATTTGCACCACCCAAAGCTACCATGCATAGCCCATCCACTCCAAGTGCACCATACCAGTTCAGACCAGCCACTCAGTTTGCACCATATCCCAGTACACAACAGCATAACTCCACCCCAAATGCATCACACCAGTCAGGTGCACATCACAACTCCAATAGCAGCAACCCAACCTCAAGGCAGAAAAAGAAAAGGGTGGTCACATTAGAGACTCTGAAGAAGAATGCGTCCAGATACATGGAAGCAATCAAACATGCTGGAAGTCAATCATCTGTGTAAGGTCCAAGGAAATGAAGAGAGCAAGAAGTAGATTTTTCCTTTTGTTGATGAGGGTCACTTGTTTTGTGTAGTTAAGTCTACTGTTTTGAGAAGTTTATGGTGATCTGCCTCACTATGGAACAATGCCATATTTTGGCTTAACTATGTAATTATGGAACAATGCCATATTTTGTGCAATTCTGGTGATGATAGTGTTGAACTATGTAATTATGGTGATTGTGGTTGTTAGTGTTGTAGTTGAACTATGTAATTATGGTGACTGTAATTATGGTGACTGTGGCTGTTAGCAGTCAATGATAACAATAGCAGCTGTATTTCTATTCAATTTGTGTTTTTAGTTTAATATTGAATCTTGTGTCCTTTACTTTTGGTACTCACATCAATGAGAGGCAATTAATGTATTTGCATTGAGAACAGTACAACTAGTTGGTTAATACATTTACAAGTAGATACATTTTTTGCAAAACAGAATTTTCTGCAAAACAGGTACATTTACAGGTACAAAATAGCAATATTACACACTGGTGTATTCATTTTCTGCAAAACAGCAAGTGTATTCATTTTCTGCAACAACAATAGTATGGTAAATACATTTTCTGCAACTGGTGTATTGATTTTCTGCAAAACAGCAAGTGTATACATTTTTTGCAACTGGTGTATGCATTCAAATCAGAATTTACATTTATATCTTGAACAAAAACTGTATTCATTTCATAGGGAAGTGGGTTACATTGCTAACAACTGGCATGAGCACAAAATTACCATGAGGGAATACATGGCTAAAATTACCAGCCTAACATAAACTAAAACTGCCCTAATAATTCCCATAACAATCACTACCCTACATACATCTAAATTGCCAGCCCTGTTAACAATATTGATAACAGCACACAGCATCAACAACAGTAGCACACAGCAGCAGCAACACACAGCAATAGCAGCAGCACACAACAGCAAACACAAAACTACATACATTACCTAACACTACATACATTACCTAACCAAACACTACATACATTACCTATATTACCTAAGCAAACACAAAATTACACACATCACCACTAACAATACCACAGCCACAACTAAAAACTTCTCCCTCTTCTTGCAACTTGCAACCTCAGCCTCAAGTGTGATGATCTTCTGCCTTTGCTGTGGGATAAACACCTTACCACGAGCACATATCTCATCATCACGCCATTGGAAGAACCTACACTTACACCCCACCTAAAATGCAAATAATGCTCAGAAAATTATGTTGGTATTGCCTAATGTAACAATGAAACCATCGAAAGTTAAAAAGAGAGGAGACCACCAAATGTGACAAAAGTACAGTCACATGTGATGTTGGTACTGCACAATATAAGGATGGCATCATCAAATGTGAGAAAAAAAATTAAAGTATAACTAAATATGAGAAAAATACAATCAAATATGATGTTAGTACTGCCTAATGTAACAATAGAACCATCATTTGTGAGAAAAAAAAATTAAATCATCAAACATGACAAAAGTCTAGTTATATGTGATTTTGGTACTGCACATTTTAAAGATGGTACCATCAAATGTTAAAAAAAAATACTAGTACAACCGAATGTGATAAAAGTATTATCATATGTGATGTTGGTACTACTTAATGTGATAATGGAACTATCAAATGTGAGGGGGAAAAAAAAAGAACTATCAAATGTGACAAAAGTACGGTCACGTAAGATGTTGCCCAAATCTCAATGTAATGATGGAACTGTCAAATGTGAGTAAAAATTAAAGTACCACCGAATGTGAGAAAAGTATGGTCAAATAAGATGTTAGTACTGCCCAATGTGACAATGGAACCATCAAATGTGAGAAAAAATAAATGAACCACCGAATGTGACAAAAGTACAGTCATATGTGATGTTAGTATTGCCCAATGTGACAATGAAACTGTCAAATGTGAGGAAAAAATTAATGTATCACTGAATGTGAGAAAGGTACGATTATATGTGACGTTGGTACTACTCAATATGACAATGGAACCATCAAATGTGAGAAAAAAAATAAGGGAACCACTAAATGTGATAAAAGTACAGTCACAAGTGATGTTGGTACTGCACAATGTCAGGATGGTACCATCAAATTTGAAAAAAAAAAAAGGAATCACCGAATATGATAAAAGTAAAGTCACATGTGATATTGATACTGCATAATGTGAGGACGGTACCATCAAATATGAGAAAAAATAAGGGAACTACCAAATGTGACAAAATTACAGTCACATGTGATGTTAGTACTACACAATATGAGGATAGTGCCTTCAAATGTGATGTTTTGGTAACCTAGTATAGTAGGTTGCCTATTAGTGGGTATCATACCCCAAAAAGGGGGGGGGGGGGTATGGTAGAATTACCCAATCAATAAATCCTCTGTACCATTTTTTGTGTTCTATTTTATATTCCATCAATCACAACTTGTCATGTATTTGTTTAACTTTCCTTATAAAACAATCAAAATTTAAAATGGAAAAAACATAAATTCATGACAAATTGTAATTGGTAGAATATAAAATGGAACACAAAAAGTGGAACAGATTATTTGTATTCCACGTTATAGGAAATTATATTAGGTAAACTTGTATCACCGCACACCCTTGGAGTAATGGTCACTCTACAAGTATAAGTGCTTGTAGGATGTAGGGGGTAAAAGCCGAGGTTCAAATTTTGAAGAGGGAGTTTCACACATATATACATTTAAATTAAATTAGAGTAGAATTGTTATCTTGAATATTAGGTAGAGTTTGGATAGTGCGTTTGGAGCGTTTCTTCAGTACGATTCTGTTTTTCTATGAGTCTCGTGCACTCTTCACGGGACCTGCAAATACGGACTTCAGCAAAATCAACTTTGAAACTGGGTCCCAGGGCACTATTTATACATTTAAAAATTATTTTGCTACAGTATTTTCAATTTTCAGCAATAAGCAGTATCCAAACAGACTCTTAATGTCTGATAAGTTTCCATGTTTTATTTTTTTTGTTGCTTGGGTTTTTTCTCAAAATAATAATAATAATAATAATAATGCATTCACTAAACTTTGGATGACTAATGGATTAGGCCCAATACATACGGGTATTTGTGGGCATTGTGGCACAGCTAAGTACTCACTGGGCTAGAATTTCTAGGTCCAACAGAAGGTTCGCAAAGATGCTAGAAAATCTGGAAAGTTCATTGAAAAGCAAGAAAGTTCATTAACGAGACCAAAGGAGACAAACAACTACTAGAATTCGCGAGAAAATACTTGAAGAATCCTCCAAGAACCTATAAATACACAAAACATTCTTTCTCTCCAAACCAATCTAAAGTGAAAAGTGTCATTATAAGCTTTCCCAACAAACAACAACTTCTAGGGTTTTCTCTTAAGAATAGTTAGTAACTAAGATGTCGCTGATTCCAAGCTCCTTTGGTAGCCGCCGTAGCAACATCTTGGATCCATTTTCGCTCGGGATTTGGGACATTTCTCGTTCTCATCTGAATCTCAGTTTGCAAAAGAAACTTCTGCTTTGGTTGACACTCACGTGGATTGGAAGGAGACCCTAGAAGCCCATGTGTTCAAAGTTGATCTTCCTAGGCTCAACAAAGAGGAGGTGAGGTTGAAGTTGAAGATGACAGAGTGCTGTAAATAAGCAAAGAAAGGAAAGTGGAGAAGGAAGAGAAGAAAGACACATGGCATAGATTGGAGCGTAGCAGCGGGAAATTCTTGAGGAGGTTTAGGCTTCTTGAGAATGCAAAGATGGATCAGATTAAGGCTTCAATGGAAAATGGTGTTCTCACTGTGACGGTCCCTAAGGTGGAGGTGAAGAAGCCTGATGTCAAGTCCATTAAGATTTCTGGCTAAATCGTGATTGGGTCCTTATGTAGCATAGTTAATATAAACATAGGCCTTAAATTCTGATTGCATAAAATAAATCATAGTACAATGTTTGTTTCATTGTTTGATAATTTTCATGACTTGTCCCTCCAAGTAAATGCTGTACGGGGAATATGTATAAGCTTTGTAATGTTTTGAAAGTACTAAAGGAATGCAAAAATATTGTGCTTAAAATTGGTGCTTACTCTTTTTAACAGTTTTAATTCGACTTCCTTTCTTCCTCAAGTTGCCAACAGTCAACTAGATCTTTCTAAGTGCAAAGGGCATCAATGTTTTGATCAGCAATCATGCATAATGTAGCTTAGCATTTTATTCGCAAGGTATAAAAGACTCTTCATCTATTAAACAAGAAGAATTATGTGGATATTACCTCAATAAAAAAGTCTTATCTGGTCAGGACTGCAGGATGTGGGAGAAGTAGTATCTCCCACACATCATCTTAATTAGTTTCCTTATATCTTCACAGGCATTAAGTAGAGGGAACAAATCTTGTTCAAAGTGCTGAAATGGAAATTATATGTATGCCAACATGCAAATCTATGAATAAAGTATCAAACAACAAGTGAAAAGTTTCATTTGTTGGTGTATGTATATCTCTAATATCTATAGTTGTAAATCAACTTCTTTGTCCTCTTTATGAACAATTTGAACTCAGCTGTGTATATTCATTTATTTACCACAAATTTAGGAAGAAACTCAAATATATTTCTCCTATAGCTTGATATAGAAGAGTAGCAATGTAGTATAGTCGTGTGAAAGATATGTGATATACGTATGGGGTTGGTCATTGCTCACAACTTGCAAATCTAATGTAAATAAAATTATATATATACACACACATATGTATACACACTCTTAGTCTCCTAGACACAATGAAGGAAATATGTGGATTTCTTTTACTATTTGGTTGAATCACAATAGAACCAAGTCACCTTAATATTTTACTGGCTAAAAGTTAAGTGTTAGAATAAAATTGTGGGCTTCGAATTATTATAAATAAAAAAATGTTCAAAGAAATAACTTGAGGGAAACAAAAAGTTCAAAATACTTCTATATATATATTAAAAAAAAAAAAAATTGAACATGCATAAGTATATTAAGAAAAACAAATTCAAACAAAATAATGTGTTCATAATCATGAACACATTATTTTGTAATTTGTTCTAAACATATTATTGATAATAAAAAAAAATTTATTTTGTAGTAAATAAATAAATAAATATATATATATATATATATATATAAATACTAGTAAATCTAATTTATATAAGTTTACAAACGAAAATTAGTCTATCTCATGAACTCAAATAATGAAATTTTAACTTTAACAAGGTTGTAACCTATGCTTACACAAACACTTAATTGAAGCAACAATAAAGTAGTCTTACCTAGGTGAGTGAAGTGGTCATCTTTGCTTTCACGTATAGTATTATGAATGATTCACTTGGCATCCAAATTAAAAAAAAAATTAAATTAAATTAAATTGGACATGTAAAGCAAAATTAAACAACAATTAAAAACAAATTTGAGTACTGATTGTGCTTTGACTTTAATATAATATTTATGATTTTTTTAAAACCAAAAAAAAGGGCTTGCATGTGCAATCATTGCCCCATGCTCCACAATATATTGCCACTTAAGCTTTTGGGTAAGCCCATAGTTACCACAGGTGCAAAGCAAAGTGTGCTACTAGTCGACCACATTACCCTGGATTTTTCATATTAGGAAGTATGGGTCAAGCTTGGTTTGAAGTGATGGGTCTTTTCGAGTACTTCCTATCGCTGCACCATACTTGCTGATGGTGATTATTATTAGTTATTATTATAGAATTGTGAAGGCAATACAAAATTTTAGTTCTAGTATTTACTATATGGAAAAAGAATAAGTTAATCCAATAGTTTGTCAATAAACTCAAACTTCGTTGATAAAAAAATGAATTAAACTTGAATATGTATTTTAGCTTGATGGTGTTCTTTAACTTGCTCGTGTTCTAAAGAAAATTATATAAATCTGATGGTTTTTAGACCCCTTAAACAATTGATTAAACCTAGGTAATTAGCCAAGTTGTTACTTAGTCCAATTAAACAAGTCTAGGTTATCACAATATAAAAGATCAAATCATGCAAAGCAGTGCAAAATAAATAACACAAGATATGATCACTCAGGAAACCAAACTGGTAAAAACCTGGGGAGGATTTTATCTAGCTATCCTCAAGGTAAACTTGAATCCATTATCTTGAAAGAATCGAAGTTCATACAATAAGACTTACAAGCCCCCACGCTCGACTTCTTATTACTACCAACCAGTAGAACTTACTAACACGACCACGTGCAAGCTTTGAATCCACGAACTCCTTCTTTCTTGGATTCACCACCAGATACAAGCACACCCGCTTGTGTTTTCTTTAAGCTTCAATGGCAGCAACTGAATTGATCATCAAGGTGTAGATAAATCTTCTTCTTGAAAACCCTAAGTTTGTGTAAAGGAAAGCTTCTTTAGATCTCACAAAAGATTTACACAAACCGCAATATGAGCAACACTAAAACGTGGCTAGAGTTTGCCTTTTATACTTAGGACAAATAAGAAACCCTAAAAACGTTTTAAAACACTTAGGGCTGAGTTGGATGAATCTACAGAAAAACATTCTGCCCGAGCTTCGATCGATCGAGCCTGTCTTTCGATCAATCGAGCCAGGCCGAAAGGCACAATCCTTTCCTGCTTTAACTCGATTCCAACTTTACATAGACGCACCACTTTGAGCTAGCCTTAAACACTTCTAAACACATTGTTTTGATCATGGTTTGCCAACAATACAAATTAGAGTTCTAAATACATAAAATCCTAAGACTTTAGAACCTTACAAACTCCCCCTTTGGCAATCCGTGACAAAACACAACTAGAAGCTCAAAGTTTACAAAATAAAAATCCCTTTACAAAATAATGCTCATAAAACAAATTCAATCCTAACTACTATCCATCAGTTGCAAGTGTAGACAGCAGCTCAATTGAATCAACCTGTATATTTCTTGAAATACTAAACAAAATACATAACCACATGTGTGGAAACAATACAAGTAAACAAAATAACTTCTTGATTTCAAACAACACACAAATAAAGACATATATCAATGAATAACTCATAAATATAAATCAATAAACAGTTTGAAACAAGAAACATATAAAGTACCAACAAAACATAAAACTCCCCCTAACATGAATATCCCATCAAAAACAAGGCAAGAGCTAAAAATGTTAAGTACAAAGTGAAGCACCTAGATACAATCTAAACTCCACAAGCTCCAACCAAAAACAAATAAACTTCCCCTGAAAGCAAAAACTCTACAAAGTACTCCCCCTTTTTGTGACGGAATGCCAAAAGGCAAACAAGATATCCATCATCAAAAGGGAGGTGGTCTAAACTACGCCAACTCCGCACGCAAGGCACAGATCTCATCGAGCACGTCCACCAAAATCTGTCCTTGAGCCGCCTGAACGGTCAAGACATGATCCAACGTGCAACGAATGTCGGAATCATCCGAAGCAGTTGGTGGAGGAACATCAGCATTAGCAATAGCACCTGATGTCTCAGCAGCAGCAGTACCTGTAGAAGAGGGAGGAGGGGGAACACCACTAGATGACGCACCTCTAGGACGAGAAGGAGCAACTCTCAACTGAGCAGCCCTCTGACGAAGAAAAGTGGCACCTATGGGAGCAATCACATGAACAAGCTCACCAGACAGAAAACCATCTAGACCTAAGAAGAGCAAAATTCTATGAATGAAAATAGGATGAATCAACGCATGCCTTACGGCAGAACTCCTATGAACCTCGTTCAAAGAACGAAGGAACAAGTGAGGAAAACTGATAGACGCTCCAAAAACAAAGGCATACAAAAACACACATCGCTCTAAAGGGATGGTGTGGAAGTGAGAGATAGGCCACAACGAATGACACGCTATCCTAAAGAAGAGATAGACCGTCTCGGTAAGCTCAGCGGACGTGATCCGAGGATCAGAATCCCACTGGATAGATGACCCAGTGATGTAAGACATGACAACATCTAATGAGGGTGACTCATCATAGGGATAGTCAGCCTCCCGAACAACCGGCACCCCAAGAGCCTCAGCCACTACCCGAAGGGTAATGGTGAACTCTACACCTCGTATCCAACTCCTAACAAGGGTGTTGGAATCATAGATGTGGCAAGAGAGGTTCGAGAAGAACTCTCTAATCAGGGCGGTCGGGGGTGGATGATCTATCTTTAAGAGAGGCAACCAACCTCTAGACTCAAAATTTGCCCTAATAGCCGGATTAAGCTCATCCAACACAACAGCTCGCTCAGCCCATATCTTACGTTTATAGTTCAAGGAGTCAAAGGCTTCTCTACACTTATCATTCCTAAACAACTCAACCCTAGTAGGAGACTCAGAGGAAGTGGAAGTGGTCCTATGGGCTCTAGTTTTCCTAGGCATGGTGCTAGGAGAAGGACCAACACACAGAGAGAAAAAAAAAAAAAAAAAAAACCAAAGGCAGACTGCAAGTTAGCACAAAAACAGAATATAGAATAAAAATCTATATGATGCATGAACAAGTTAAATGACATGATGCATGTTCTAATGCAATGAATTAAGTCCAAAAAGTTCAAATTCACAAAATTGGCTTGAACATTGAGGTATTAACACAAAAACCCCAAAAATTTGGAAAACCACTTGATCAATTTGAAAAAATATTGATGAATTGATCATCACACATGATAGAATAACAAAAATAATGACCAAATACATCAATTTGATAAGCCAATTTCATCAATTTAACCCAATTAGACAAAAATCCCCAATTCGGATCAAATTCAAACCCTAGAATTTCCAATTTTTCAAAAACCACAAAATTGATCAAATTAAACTATAAGAATCATCATTATAGCATCATAGAACAAAAACCCATTGATCAATTTCACCAAAATCGGTTCGAATCATCAAAAACCCCAATATTTTGAAAGTGCCGAAAGTAGCCACAAGAATGCATGAAAAATGCATGAAATCATGAAATAAAATGGAAAAGTAAGGGCAAAAGAGACTTACCGGCCTCCAAGGACAAAAACCTTACAAAAATCTTGAAGGAAAACGACAAAAAATTGATGGTGGAGCCTATAGCCAACGCGGAGAGAGAGAAAAGTTGAAAAGCTATTTGAAAAAGTGATTTTGAAAGGTCCAATCTGTCTTTTTAAAAAACCTAATTCACGAGTTTCAATCGATCAAAAATCAGCCTCGATTGATCGAAACAGACAGAGACTCTCTCTATCAAATTTAAAAATTTTCGATCGATCGAAAAACAGAATGGATCGATCGAAATAGGCAAAGGCTCACCAAATTTTGAGGAAAAAACACAGTTTTTGAAAAACATTTAGAATTAACTCAAAGCATTGAAATTTAAGAACAAAAATGCATGAGTATGTAATAATATGATTTTCAAAACAAGAATTTTAAGCCCAAATTCCCAAAAAAACAAAATTTCTTGCATTCTCCACAAATTTTCCAGCAATAAATTAATTTTGCACAAAATTCAAAGTATTTGCAAAACTTGGTTGGTCAGACCATAAACACACACAATAACATGTACAATGTTTAACAAAGAGTAACTCGTGTAGTGTTTGCAACTAGCAAAAGTTTGAGATATGTGAATAGCAATCAATCACAAAGTCTACAAAATTCATCACAAAGAATTTAAAAGAGACTATCACCTAAAGAGTTACATCATATAACTACCACATCTCCTAGATCATAAGCTTGCAATCATGTAAGTTTCTTGTATTTATGCCTCATAATATACATACCAATTTTAAGTTATGTGAGTTTGGCATCAAGCCTAATAGTACACACCAATTTTGATTTTAAGAATTAAGCAATTTAACCTGAGGCTTCACCTTATGTTCTTTTTGTGTATGTGCTACACTTTCTCGAGCACAAAATCTTATGATATGCACTAAGGTGTTCATGATTGGCTAGTGAATAGTGGTGAGATGGTTATTTATGTCTTTCTCTAAAAGTTCAAGTCAAACATTTAAAAACATGTGCCGTCAAAATTAAGACATAGTAATCAAAAGCCACAAACATCTTTCCCACACAACATGCACTACAAAGCTTCAACTAGTAAAGTGCAATAAATAAGCTCATCAAAACTAAACAAGGTACAAAAGACATGTTATGTGAAAATAAATTGACCAACCTTGTTTTCAAAAACCAAGAAGAATAGTACAAAACAAAATGTGCTTCCTTTTTCTTCCTTTTTTTTTTATTAAAAATTAAAAAAAAAACACCTAGAATGAAATGCATGAATGTTATGCTATGCAAATCCTAGAAACGAAAAACAAAACCAAAGAACAATGGTCACAAAGGGTAGAGCAATGAAGCACAGGGACCATGTCAGAAAGACTCAGTTAAGTCGAGTCTTTTGCATCCAAAACCTTTTAGATGCACCACGAGTATTGGAGTTCTTATTCACATGAGAATGATTACCAACTCCAGGATTGGAATAAAGGTTTAAAGCCTTTACCAAATCACCGATAAGTACCATAGAATCAAGTGCTTGAGACACAGGTACTTTTGGTTTGTTTGCTCTCTTAGCAGCTTGCAGTTTGTAACAGTTTGGACGGATGTGTCCAAACTTTCCACAAAAGTGACAAACCCATGCAGGCTTATCATGTGTCTTGTCCTTAGATAGGGTAGGCTTCTTAGACTTAGACTCTTTCAGATCAACCCTAATCTTCCTAGATGATGAATCTTCTAAGGGTTTAACAACCTCACTCACAGGGGGTTTGACAGTTTCACTCACTATCTCACTCACGAAAGGTTCAGAAGAAGAAGATGAAGAAACAAACTTTGTGGAATGGGGAGCGGACACAGAGATGCTTTCAACATAACCTAATCCAGTTTTGTCAGAAGAAGACTTTTGAACACTCAGCATTTAATCAATTTTAGAACTAGCAGATCTAGCAACAGATAAATCAAGTTCCAAAGATTTAACTTTATCAAGCAAAAGCATGTTTTCAGTTTTCACATTGTTCAAAAGATCATTAGCATCAAACAGTTTAACAAGCAAAATTTTCTTTTCAAACTCAAGAGATTCAATTTTCTTCAGACCAAGTTCAACATTCATAGCATCCTTTGCAGCAACTTTACAAAGTTTATTATAGGCCTCTTGAAGATCTGCATCTTTAGAGAGTTCCCCATCAGAAGGGTTCTCTTCAACAGATATGCTCTCATCAACTACAGTAGTAGCGGTGAAAGTAATGAAGTTTCCATCCTCATCACAATCAGACTCATTATCAGAAACTTCACCATCACTAAGGGTTACAGCCATAGCCTTACCCTTAGACTTCAAATAGGTTGGACATTCAGATTTCATGTGTCCATACCCTTGACATCCAAAACACTGAGAGCCCAAGGAATTATTGGAAGATTGACCTACTCTTTCTCTAGGTTTATCATTGTTGTTAACCTTAGTGGGATCATGCTTCCTAAAATTTCTAGGTTCAGCAGTGTTTGTGCTCTTGCCTTTCTATTGCTATTCCTGAGAAAGTTTCTAAAGTTCTTGGCAAGGTAGGCAATCTCTGTAGCAGAGAGCTCATCATCAAATCCACCACCTTCAACATCATCAACTGACTTAAGAGCCATTGATTTGGATTTGGTAGTTTTGGGTAGATCCAACTCATAGGATTGAAGAGATCCTACAAGTTCATCAACAGGGATGGAGTCCACATCCTTACTTTCAGTAATGGCAATCACCTTGGGTCTAAAGTCTTCAGTCAAAGATCTAAAAATCTTCCTAACAATTTTAGGTTGATCATAGATTTCACCCAAGTTAAAAGCAGAATTAACAATATCATTCAATTTAGCATAGAATTCATCAAAAGATTCATCATCAAACATCCTAATGCTTTCAAATTTAGAAGTCAATTGCTGCAATTTATTTATTTTGACAGCCTTTGTGCCTTCATGCACAGTTTGGAGGATATTCCAAGCAATATAAGCGATCTCAACATTAGAGATTCTCTTAAATTCCTCCATAGAAACAGCGTTAAAAATCGCATTCATAGCCTTGCTATTAAACGAAGCTGCTTCTTTTTGAGAAGTTTCCCACTCACTAACAGGAGTAGTGGGCTTCTCCCATCCGTATTCAATGGAGTTCCACACCCTCTCATTAATGGATTTCAGGAATGCTTTCATCCTTACTTTCCAGTAAGCATAATTATTCCCATCAAAGTGAGGAGGAATAACTAGAGAGTGTCCGTGTTCCATGACAACAGGGGTCAAGGATCAGCTCAAAGATCAAAGGATCAACAACAAAAGAGCTACCCGCTCTAATACCACTTGATGGTTTTTAGACCCCTTAAACAATTGATTAAACCTAAGTAATTAGCCAAGTTGTTAC
Organism: Quercus robur; assembly: GCF_932294415.1. Lineage (NCBI taxonomy): Eukaryota > Viridiplantae > Streptophyta > Magnoliopsida > Fagales > Fagaceae > Quercus > Quercus robur. The sequence continues at coordinate 28,346,164 of NC_065534.1, read as the reverse complement.
TTAGTCCAATTAAACAAGTCTAGGTTATCACAATATAAAAGATCAAATCATGCAAAGCAACGCAAAATAAATAACACAAGATATGATCACCCAGGAAACCAAACCGGTAAAAACCTAGAGAGGATTTGACCTAGCTATCCTCAAGGTAAACTTGAATCCACTATCTTGAAAGAATCGAAGTTCATACAATAAGACTTACAAGCCCCCACGCTCGACTTCTTATTACTACCAACCAGTAGAACTTACTGACACGACCACGTGCAAGCTCCGAATCCACGGACTCCTTCTTTCTTGGATTCACCACCAAATACAAGCACACCCGCTTGTGTTTTCTTTAAGCTTCAATGGCAGCAACTGAATTGATCATCAAGGTGTAGATAAATCTTCTCCTTGAAAACCCTAAGTTTGTGTAAAGGAAAGCTCCTCTAGATCTCACAAGAGATTTACACAAACCGCAATATGAGCAACACTAAAACGTGGCTAGGGTTTGCTTTTTATACTTAGGACAAATAAGAAACCCTAAAAACGTTTTAAAACACTTAGGGCTGAGTTGGACGAATCTGCAGAAAAAAATTATGCCCGAGCTTCGATCGATCAAGCCTGTCTTTCGATCGATCGAGCCAGGCCGAAAGGCACAATCCTTTCCTGCTTTAACTCGATTCCAACTTTACATAGATGCACAACTTTGAGCTAGCCTTAAACACTTCTAAACACATTGTTTTGATCATGGTTTGCCAACAATACAAATTAGAGTTCTAAATACATAAAATCCTAAGACTTTAGAACCTAACAAAATCACTCCTAAACTTTTAATACTCAACTCAACTCATTTACGCCCCCTCAAATGTACAACTTCATTAGTAAATTACTCAAATATACCTTAGTTAACTTTTGTTACTTCTCCCTACTTTATTCATTATGAATCCAAAGTCCTTAAAAAAAATATGGAACTAATTTATATATATATATATATATATATGTATGTTAAGGTGTTAATTTTCAATTGGAGCATGTCTAAAAAAAAAAGTTTATTAAAGCAATATCATTTTACATGGGCACAACACTGGAACAAATTTTATTATGTAACATTGTAGTAATCACAACAAGTTGTAATAGCAAATGCAAAAAAGTGATAACTTTTGTATTCTTAAATTATTGTTTTAATAAATACCACTTTTACGACAAATTACATTTGTGGGGGTGACAGACCAGGGAGCCCATATCAATGTATATGTTGGGCCCCTGGCCCAGTCCAAGGAAGAACTCCTCTTTGGCCAGGCAAGGCCAAGGACAAAAGGGACGATCTGCCATTAAAAGTGACACTTCGGACCATTCCATGGAAGAGGATAAGTATTGAGAAAGAAAAGGACAAAGGAAGGCATGGAAATATCTAAGAGAAAGCTGCTACTATTGCATTAAATGCTCTGCAACTAACTGAACCCTACATTTCAGCCTTTACAACCACTCCTAATGACATTGGGGAGGGGCTGATGGGACAAGTATCAGTACTATCAATCTAAATCTACACGTGGATGGTGGAAATGGGAGGAAGATAGTATAAAATAGAGGAGAAAGGAAAAAATAAAAGGGGGGACTGGTAACAAAGTATTACGAACAATATATTAAGAATCAATCTCCTCGGATAAAATCTGAGGACGTCGCTTCCTAGAAAATCTATGTTATTTTTCTTTCTTTATCATCAAGATCTGTTAGTCGATCGTTTGATTCGCTAAGGTCCAAGTTTCCAACCCATTCTCTACAAATTCATTGTATTGGGCTCATTGGACCAAGATTCCGTACAATTTAGGCTTGGGCCCCAAAATTGTGACCCTACAATTGGCGTTGTCTGTGGGGACCTGGTTCTAAGTGAGTTGAACGCTCAACCTACCAAGGCGATGCAGCGATATATCAACCATTGGTGGAGGAGACCGTTTTGGCTGTGGCGCATGCCACGCAGAAGATTGCTCTGTACAGAACTATATTGGGGGCTTTTAATATCAAATATATATCTCGTGCCCCCGTCAAGGGGCAAGCTCTCACGAACCTGGTGGCCGAGATCTCTGAACCCTCGCTAGTTGAAATGACAGAAGCACAGAACATAACTGGAAAATTAGTTAACACAGCCTTGCTACGTGCGATCCTTTATCCAGAATGGTACATGTTGATGGCACTACAGATCAAAGGTGATCCGAAGTGGGGCTAGTTCTAGGATATCCCTTCAAATTGCTTAAACAAAACCTAGTGCATGCCTAAGTCCTCGGACCAGATGCTTGGGGGAAATTAACACTAGGATATCTCTTCAAAGTGCTTAAACAGAACCTAGCGCATGCCTGAGTCCTCGGACCAGATGCTTAGGGGAAATTAACACTAGGATATCCCTTCAAAGTGCTTAAACAGAACCGAGTGCATACCTTAATCCTCGGACCAGATGCTTAAGGGAAATTAACACTAGGATATCTCTTCAAAGTGCTTAAACAGAACCTAGCGCATGCCTGAGTCCTCGGACCAAATGCTTGGGGGAAATTAACACTAGGATATCTCTTCAAAATGCTTAAACAAAACTTAGCGCATGCCTGAGTCCTTGGACCAGATGCTTGGGGGAAATTAACACTAGGATATCTCTTCAAAGTGCTTAAACAGAACCTAGCGCATGCCTGAGTCCTCGGACCAGATGCTTTAGGGAAATTAACACTAGGATATCTCTTTAAAGTGCTTAAACAGAACCTAGCGCATGCCTGAGTCCTCGGACCATATGCTTAGGGGAAATTAACACTTGGATATCTCTTTAAAGTGCTTAAATAGAATTAGCGCATGCCTGAGTCCTCAGACCAGATGCTTGAGGGAAATTAACACTAGGATATCTCTTTAAAGTGCTTAAATAGAACCTAGCACATGCCTGAGTCCTCGGCCAAATGCTTGGGGGAAATTAATGCTATGATGTTAAACAGAACCCTAGTACATGATGGTTCCCTTGGATCACTTACTTAAAATTCCACATTCTTTTATGATTGCACTGTTTGAAGTATGGAGCACACAGTTATTTTCCTGATTATTTCTACATAGTTAGCTTATTTAAAGTTAGCAATCGGGTGCCACTGTCGGTTCTGATAAAGTTAGGGTGACAACTTTTTGTTACCGTCAACAGCATCAATTCTAAATCCCATTTGAGAGAAAAATACCAACACACCCATTCATGAAATAATTATTGCAGAAAAGGAAAGATTCATGAAGTAAAAGTGCATTTTTTTTTTATTAAATAAAGGAAAAGTACATCATATACAAAATGGCTTAGGCAAGCCTATTTCAAAAACTAGCTATGAAAATAAAAAAATAAAACTCGTAGGGGTGGTAGATCCACAATCTTGTTCTAGCAGCAATCGAGCCAGTATGGATGGTACCGACGATGAGAAAGAAGAGGAAGCATGGATGGTACCGACGATGAGAAAGAAGAAGAAGCAGAGACGCTAGATCCACAATCTTGTTCTAATAGCAATCGAGCCAGTATGGATGGTACTAGCGATGAGAAAGAAGAAGAGGCGGGAACGCTTGATGGACCCCTTTTCTCCTAGCTACAAGATGTTCTGCTATCAAGGCTGAGAAACGGGTGAGACCCAAACTTTGTCGCACCAAAAATCTTATGCAATCTACACCTACTTCGGGTCTTGGCTAAAGGAGGAGGGATTTCTTTCTTGCTCGGTTGAAAGGAAGGAACGTCTTTGGCCTCTACTTCCCTTGCCTTAACTGTGTTATCCAGAATCTTGGCAACATCCTTGGTTTCTGAGGAGGGCTTGGTTTCCTTGCCCTCACCTTTATCCTTAGCCACCTCATTCCCTAGACTTTGATCACCATCTTGGTGGGGTCCCTGGGAATGCCTGAAGGATTAAGAACTTGAGGTTCCTACAGAACTCAAGGATCTGTAAATGAGGAAGAATGATTCCCCCAAAGGTGTCTTATATAGAAGGCAAAATCTGGTGGAAATTAATTCGCTCGAGTTTCAAAGAAAGAGTTACGAGTGAGATAAATCCTGCTCAATTTCCAAAGAAGTCCTTAACCGTTTTCCAAAGAAGTCTTTAACCGTTGGATCTGCGTCACTCATGTACCGAAACGTTAGGAACGCGACTTGGATAAACTAAAAAATATATTGCAGTCATAAATGGTGTAAAATTGGCACAAAAGGGCTTTTATCACATCGAGATCCTCCTTTCCTCCCAAGGAGAAGAAAAGAAGAATCCCGAGGAGTTATTATGGGGGTGACAGACCAGGGAGCCCATACCAATGTATATGTTGGGCCAGGGGCCCAGGCCAAGGAAGAACTCCTCCTCGGCCAGGCAAGGCCGAGGACAAAGGGGACGGTCTGCCATTGAAAGTGACACTCCGGACCATTTCATGGAAGAGAATAAGTATTGAGAAAGAAAAAGACAAAGGAAGGCATGAAAATATCTAAGAGAAAGCTGCTACTATTGCATTAAGTACTCTGCAACTAACTAAACCCTGCTTTTCAGTCTTTACAACCACTCCCAACGACTTTGGGGAGGGGCTAATGGGACAAGTATCAGCACTATCAATCTAAATCTACACGTGGACAGTGGAAATGGGAGGAAGATAGTATAAAATAGAGGAGAAGGGAAAAAATAAAGGGGGGGACTGGTAACAAAGTATTACGAACAATATATTAAGAATCAATCTCCTCAGATAAAATCCGAGGACGTCTCTTCCTAGTAAATTTATGTTATCTTTCTTTCTTTATCATCAAGACCTGTTGGTCGATCGTCTGATTCGCTAAGGTCCAAGTTTCCAACCCATTCTCTACAAATTCATTGTATTGGGCTCATTGGACCAAGACTCCATACAATTTAGGCTTGGGCCCCAAAATTGTGACCCTACAACATTGTTTTCAAAATGATCCATATATTTTATGTTGATTAAAATTTTAGTGCTTTTAAATTTACAAGATTTTTTATTTTATTTTTTTTTTTTATGAAAGAGGTTTTTTTTTTTTTTTTAAGAGTTTCAACCTATGGCGTCCGCTCTTGATGATAAAGACCAATCAATTTTTGGTGTAGGTGGAGATTGAACCCCAAATCTCTTATTCAACCATCAAAGACTTTACTAATTGAACTAACTGGAACCCACTACATTTACAAGAATTAAATTGTATATTAAGATATTGACAAACATTTCGTTTAGGCCAATGTTAATACCACCCGTCCCAAAAAAAAAAAGAAAAAAAAAACAGATATACTTATTTTATAATCTTGGTTGGGTTTAAATATGTTGCCAAATCCGTGTAAGCGCATTGTGTAGAGAGGCCCAAAACATGAATCAGTATTTTATCAAAAAAAATTACACGAATCGGTAATGCAAGGAAATACCCAAGAAGGCCAAATCCAAAGAAGGTTCGCAAAGATACTAGAACATTCGTTTAAAAAATTAGAATAGACCCGAAAGTTCGTCAAGATAAATAGAGAAGACTAACAACAACCAGAAACTCCCAAGAAAATACTCGAAGAATCCCCCACGAACTTATAAATTCACTACCACGTTGTTCTCTCTCAAACCAGTCAAAATTCGCAAGTGTCATTGTAAGCATTCCCAACAAACAACCACTTCTTCAAAGGTTTTCTCTCTATTCTAGCTCTTAATTAAGATGCCGCTAATTCCAAGCTTCTTTGGTAGTCGCCAAACCAACATCTTGGACCCATTCTAGCTTGAGATTTGGGACCCTTTTAAGGATTTCCCAGTCCCATCTGAATCTCAGTCTTTAGGAGAAATTTATGCTGTGGTTAATACCTGCATGGATTGGAAGGAGACCCCAGAAGCCCATGTGTTCAAAGCCGATCTTCCAGGGCTTAAGAAGGAGGAAGCAAAGGTCGAAGTTGAAGATGACAGAGTGCTCCAGATAAGCGAAGAGAGGAAAGTGGAGAAGGAGGAGAAGAAAGAGACGTGGCATAGAGTGGAGTGTAGCAATGGCAAGTTCTTGAGGAGGTTTAGGCTTCTAAAAATGCTAAGATGGATCAGGTTAAGGCTGCTATGGAGAATGGTGTTCTTACTGTGACGGTTCCTAAGGTAGGGGTGAAGAAGTCTGATGTCAAGTCCATTGAGATTTCTGGCTAAATTGTGAACTTGGTCCCTATATAGCATAGTAATTAACATAACCATAGGCCTTAAATTTTGATTGCATAAAATAAATTTTAGTACTATGTTCCTTTCATTGTTTGATCATTTTCATGATGTGTCCCCAGGTATATGCTATACGGGGAATATGTAAAAGCTATGTAAATGATTTGAAAGTACAAAGAAATGCAAAAACATTGTGCTTAAAAGTTAAAATCGTTGCTTACTCTTACTAGTGTAAATTAGTTTCCCTTTTCTTCCTCAAATTGCCAACTGCCAACCAGATCTTTCTAAGTGCAAAGGGCATCAATGTTTTGATCAGCAATCATAATGTAGCTTAGCATTTTATGCGCAAGGTTTAAGAGACTCTTCATCTATTAAACAAGAAAATTTTTGTGGATGATAACTTAATAAAAAGGTCTATCTAATCACGACTGCAGGATTTGGGAGAAATAGTATCTCCACATCAAAATTTCTAGACTTACAGTTTTCTTAAATCTTCACAAATGTTAACTAGAGGGAATAAATTTTGTTCAAAGTACTCAAATGGAAATTTTATGTATGCTAACATGTCAAATGTATGAATATATAATAATATGACGGGTGAAAATTTTCATTTGTTATAGCTGTAAATCAACTTATCTGTTCTCTTTATGAACAATTTGGAACTCAGCTGTTTATATATTTAAGGTTCTTCCTAATTGCTCTTTATGAACAATTTCAACTCAGCTTCCTAATTGCTCTATTTCCTAAAGATATTAAAAAATTTTGGGAAAAAAGATATTAGATTAGTTTGGGAAAAGGAAATAGAGCAATTTGGAAGAAACTTGAAATAAATTTCTCATTTTCTCCTATAGCTTGACACAGAAGAGTAGTATAGTCATGTGAAAGATGTGTGATATATGGGGCTGGTCAAATTATTTTGGGAATAGGAAATAGAGCAATTTGGAAGAAACTTAAATATATTTCTCCTATAGCTTGACACAGAAGAGTAGTATAGTCATGTGAAAGATGCGTGATATATGGGGCTGGTCATTGCTCACAACTTGCAAAAGCGATGTAAATAAAATAATAAAAAAATAAAAAAATATCCTCTTAAATCCACTTTATTCTCTTCCACTTCTTTTTCTTTTTTCCTCTATCCAAACGGACCATTAATCTTCTAGCTACAGTAAAGAAAATATGTAGATTTCTTTTACTTTTTGGTTGAATTGCAATAGAACAAAGTCACTTTAATATTTTACTGGCTAAAAGTTAAGTGTTAGAATAAAATTGTGGGCTTTGAATTATTATAAAAATAAAAATAAAAGTTCAAAGAAATAACTTGACTGGGACAAAAAGTTTAAAATACTTCTAAAAAAAATTGAACATGCATAAATATATTAAGAAAAACAAATTCAAAAAAAAAAATAATGTGACCATGATTATGACACTCAACTTGAATACATAATATTATATACAATTGTGTCTACATGTATAAAAATATAATTGCAGGTAAAATACATAAACTAACCTTGAGGTTGGGCTAATGCCAAGAAAGTTCAAGACTTTTCAAAACTAATCAACTTGGTCCTTAAGCACAATTTGGTCCCTAACAGCGTTAAGGACAGTTATTCATTCTATGGCTTTTCTCTCTCTCTCTCTCTCTCTCTCTTATTTCTCGCTTCTTCTCTCATTCTATCTCAAACCTAAAAACAAAACCCACCACAGCCCCCACAGATCTACTCATTGTCATATCTTTGGTGACAAAATAATTGGTTGCAACAACTTTCTGGGAATATTCGATTAAATTATTAGATTGAAATTAACATCTTCTCTCTTCTCCCTTTACCCTATCTCAAACCTCTCCTCTCTCAAACAACTACAATGCCCACTAAAACTCAGTCAGAGATGGAAAGATCCACAACCACCATGATCAGTGGTGAATCTTGGTTTCTCCACTATTGTGATTAAGGTTTAGCTTGAGGTATTTGCTTGGTTAATTTGGTTGCTGGGTTTGATTTGGTATTTTTCTATGGGTTTTTTTTTTTTTTTTTTGGAAAGGGTGATGCTGGTTTTCTATTTATGGGTCTTGTTGATGATGGGTTTGGGTTTAAGAGGGGTGGGTCTTGTTGAAATTTATGGTATTTCTGTTGTGTGGATTTGTGAACCTTTTTTTTTTTTTTTGATAGGATGAACCTTATTTGTTGTTGTTTAAGTGTTGTATATTTTCTGTGTATGTGAATAGTTGCTTGTGGGTATGAATTCAAACCTAATCTCTCCTCTGCTTGGATACCATTTAGATACGCATATTATCTTCTCAATCTACCTCTGCTTGGATACCATTTGGGTTTGAACTTGGTGGGTGTCCTTTCAAATCTACATCCGTTGGGTGGTTTGGGTGGCCGTGAGTATGGGTCTATGGTAGTTTGGGTTCCGATCGTTGGTTTTGGTTTGTGGTGTTGGGCTTTGTAACAATGGTGGTGAGGTGGTGGTTGTGATCTCAATGAGTGGATTTTTGGGTTGTGGTGGGTTTTGTTTTTTTGGTTTGTGCGATAGAATGAGGTACAAGAAGTAAGAAATATGAGAGAAGAGAGAAGAGTGAGGAGAGAGAAAAGGGAGTCACTCCGTTTAGGACCAAATTGTGCTTAAGGACCAATTTGGTTAGTTTTGAAAAGTCTTGAACTTTTTTGGAATTTGCCCAAACCTCGGGGTTAATTTATGTATTTTACCCATAATTATATATACTTGAGATTGAATTGTAAAAGTTTATAAATAAATTTATAAGATACTAAACTATTGTATTTAAAATTTATTAATGATTTAAATAGTTCATCTTGTACTAAAAATTATTAGTACCAGGTTGGTAGATCTTTTTTTTTTTTTTTTTTTTTTAGAATTAGATTGGTAATCTAATTTTTATAACCGTACAGTGAAAACTAGTCTTTCTAATTGATTCAAATGATATATTGTAGATTGACTCAAATGATATATTCGTAACTATAATTAAGTTATCAATTATTGGAATAAAATTGTAAGGCGGTAAAAAATTCTAATTGTTGTTCTTATTATATGCCAGATTTTTTTTTTTTTATATAATTAAATAGCTTTTTTTTTTGAGGAAGTATAATTAAATAGCTTGTTGTGAACAAGCTTGAAATTCTTCAACAAGAAAATAAACCAAGTTTATAGCTTGATGATGTGTCCAGACTTACTTCGTGATTGAAATTAAATTAAATTAAGCAAACCTAAACTTTTAATATTCGGCGTGACTTATTTACAACCCAACTAATATGCAATGCAATTGATAATTACCTAATACATTACCTCACTGCAATTTTGCTATGATTTATTCTTTATTAATAGATAATAGATCCTTAAAGACAATTATGGAAATGATATAATTTTATGTGATGTCCTTTAAATATCATTCCAATTATGAATTTTTTTTTTCCTTTCCCTTTCTTATTAGTTGCTCCTCGAATTTTAATAAAAGCAATGTTGGGGACAATTTTTCACATAATTTGTTAACATTAACATATCAAGTTTTCATTATAGATAACATCACATTCACATTAACTCGTTGCTGACTTCACTTTTATTATGTAAAAATTGTGATAACATATTGTGGGGACACGTTTTGGAGCCCAAACCCAAAATGTAAAGGGATATTAGCCCAATGATCCCAATACAATAAATTTGTAGAGGATGGGTTAGAGAACTAGGCCCTAATGAGTTGGACAACGGATGGAATGGGTTTGAAAGATAATCAAACAAAAGCAGGAAGGATTGATCCAAATAAATTCACTCTCGGCACGGTCCAAGGAGGTAAGTTCTAATATAAATCAATTGAACAGATTACTAATACAATTTTGATTGCTATAGTCCTTTCTCTCCTTATTTTCCGATCTCTTTCCTTTGGGGTCTCCACTCTCATTTATATTATGTCTCTTCTTTCATCTTTACCCTACACGTGGATAGCTAATGGCTTATGCTGATCCTTGTCCCATCAGTCTCTTCCAGAAGTCTTTGGAGGTGGTTGTAAGGCTGAAAAAGTACTGTTCAAAGATCACTTCCTCATTAATGCGGCCAAAGAGTTAGCTACAGAGCATTCAATGCAATGGTAGCAGCTTTCCCTTAGATATTTTTGAGTTCCCATCCTTCTTGTACATTTATGAGGCACGTCCCTATCACTAGAGCTTCCTAGAAGGTCATCTTGATTATTAGGATACACATTTGAGCTGTGCTTAGCTTATCTGAGGAGATATTCCTCCTCGGACCACCATCCCATTCGTACCTCACTCATGAGATTCTAAGCTTGACCCAGCCACTACCATTTATTTGTCCTCAGATCACCATACTCTCGACCAGAGCCCAAGGCCCAATATATGAGTTGGGCCCTTAACCCTACACATATCATATCAATAATTGTGAAAATGTTTTGAAATTTTTTGTCTTTAATTTAAAGTTTTAATAAACATCATTTTTTTCTAAGAGCCTCGTAACTCTTTGGCATAGTATTCCTTATTGTTGTAACTATCAAATTATCCAATCAATAAATAACATGTTTACAATGAATTGCATTTATTTTCAAAATGACCTGTATATATTATGCTAATTTGAATTTTGATGTTTCAAAAAATTTACTAGAATTAATTTGATTTTTTCATGACTGGTTGACATAATCATATATTCACACACACTTCTGTTTTTTTTTTTTGAAAATTATATTCACACGCATATTATGTGCACTTGAATGTTAATACACACGTGAAGAGTCTTATATCAGTGATGATTTTTTTCTCTCCTTTAGGAGCAAAATCAGAATTCAAATATCTTCGACCATAAAATCATAATAATACTAATAATAATTTAATACAAAAGATCTCTCTTTTTGGTTAAATCTTGGTTGGGATGAAAATGTGTTGCCAAATTTGTGCTCATGCAATTGCGGATGGGCCCAATACACGAATCTGTGGCTGTGTGCAACACGAGATACCTAAGTGGGCCAAGTCCAAAGAAGGTTCACCAAGATGCTAGAAAGTTCGTTGAAAATAATCAGGAAACAGCCAGAAAATTCATTAAGGCTGTGTTTGGTTCGTGTAAAAGCATTTCCGGAAAATATTCCATTTCCAGAAATGCTATTTTCCGGAAAGGAAAATGTTTTCATGTGTTTGGTTGCATTTCAAAAAATTTTCCAAAAAATATTTTCTGGTGTTTGGAAAAGAAGAAGGAAAAGACAAACCCAGAAAAACACGGACAAAACCCAAAAAAAAAAATCATCAACGATCGACTGGCTAGTTCGACAAGGGAAGAGATCGCGATCGACGCTCGACTAGGTTCGACGACGCGGTGCTTCGCGAGAGACGCTGATCTCGCGAAGCGCCGATCGCAATCTCGCGAAGCGTCAATCGCGATCGGCGCGGGGCTTCGCGAGATCGCGATCGGCGAAAGCGAGATCGCGATCGACGGCGCGATCTCGCAAAGCGTCGATCGCAATCTCGCGAAGCACCGCGCCAATCGCGATCTCACCAGGCGCGATCTCGCAAAGCGTCGATCGCGATCTCGCGAAGGACCGCGCTGATCGACGCTTCGCGAGATCGCGATCGGCGCGATGCTTCGCGAGATCGCAATCTTGATAGTAGATCTACAAATTGCATTTTCATATCTTTAGAGCTTGCCATATCATTATTATTATCTATATATGATATAAAACTGAAAATTTTGACTTTTTGAGAGACCTACGTTAGAATTAGGATTAAAAAAAATAATTATGATTTTTTAATTAGACCTCACATTATATATATATATATATATATATATATATATTAAAGGACTCACTTTAGGTTTCAAAAAAAAGAAAAAAAAAAGACTCACGTAAAAAAAATAATTTATGTTATCTTGATAGTAGATTTACAAATTGCATTTTCATATTCTTAGAGCTTGCCATATCATTATTATTATCTATATATAATATAAAACCGAAAATTTTGACTTTTTGAGAGACCTACGTTAGAATTAGGATTAAAAAAATAATTATGATTTTTTTAAATTAGACCTCACATTATATATATATTTTAAAGGACTCACTTTAGGTTTCAAAAAAAAGAATCACGTAAAAAAAAAAAAAAAAAAAAAAAAAAACCTTTAGGATGAAGGAAAAAAGAGAGGGAGACTCATGTTAGGACTCTCTCACTATTTAGTTTTAAAAAAGACCACATGTTAGAATATATATATATATATATATATATATATATTTTTTTTTTTTTAAAGGGACTCACTTTAGGTTTTAAAAAAAAAGAAGAAGAAAGACTCACGTAAAAAAAATAATAACTTTAGGATTAAGGAAAAAAGAGAGAGAGACTCCTATTAGGACTCTCTCACTATTTAGTTTAAAAAATTAAAATGATGATGTGGAAAATTATGGAGTTTCAGAGATTTCGGTTATATATATATATATATATATATACTAGTATTATGCACGTGCGATGCACGGCTTAATTAGAAGTGATTTATGTCAAAACCATATTAATAATTTGTGACTAATTTGTGACTCATACGATAAAAACAAATTAATTTGCAACATGTATACATACATATATTGAGTCACTTTGTGCATACATTGTGTGTAGTGTATAAATTTTACATATTAAAACATAAAATTATGATATATAATCAAAACATTTAATTTATTTTAAATTACTTGGATTTGATAGAATTTGAGGTGAGTGAAATATTAAAATTTGAGATTAAATCACATCGTTATAATTACTTATATATATATATATACATACATAATAATTATATATTCAAAACAATAGTGAGAAACCTATCAAAGTTTGATAGAATTATTTTAATTAAATAAATAAATAGCAAGTACTTTTCTCTCTCTCTCTCTCCCTCTATTTTTATGTCTTTCATTTGATCCTTTGGCATATTTGTATGCTTATTTAGACTTGCATATTTGCAAATTCTAGTGTGTCTCCGACATGCATGTCTAGCATGTATCTGAAATATTAGTTTTCCATTTATATCAATTAGTATTTATATATATATATATATATATATATATTCAAAGTTAACCAATGGTAAATGTTATCATTCTAACATAAACCTTAATACTAACAAAAATAATATTTTTTCTAAACTATTCTTTTTCAATCTTTATAAAGGTCAAAATTAACAAAATGCAATGATTCAATCTTTTCCTCTTTCTCATCAAGGTTGAATTCGGATTCTTCAAAACTATATTGAAATACAACATGTTAAAATAGTGCAGAAAGAGAATTTGTAGCTTTGTTTGGCTACAAAAAGAACAATCTCCTTATCATATTTGAGAATTAATAATAATAGGGGAAAAAAAACAAAGCTACAAACAATGTATTTTTTTAGTAAGAAATTTATTCTAGGAAAAAAAACACACAGAAAAACCAATATAGCTAAGAGAAAGGGTATTACAGGACGGATATTTTGATTGAGAGCCTGAGACTAAAATTGATAAAAACTACACTATTAGTGGAGAAAAACGTACCACATCCATAATCCATTAGCACAAAAACTGTAACATAACAATAAAATCCATTTGCACAAAAATGTACCACATCTAGGTTTCAATCTATGCCTACACTAAAAACTCATTGATGTTTTGGTCCGATGATAAAGAACACAATCGTAAAAAACGGATTCTATAGGTTAAAACTCTATAATAAAAAAATCCCAAAAATTAAAAAGTTCTATAAAACTCTAAGGAAAGATCACATATTGATGTGGGAGTCGAGGTTGTGGAACCTTGAATAAAAATTTCCTAAGGATAAACGATGCTATCTTGATTACACGACTTTTTGATTAGTTGGTATGATATCATTGATATGTCCACCCGCAACTCCAAGCATAAACTTAATACAAACATCCCCTTCATTATAGTTTTATTCTAAGGAAAAAAACAGTAACAAAAATACAGATAGATGACTGAAGTTATGCAAGTTCATGTGCTACCTGATTGTTTTCTCTTTTCATACTCTACTACTCCTTGCTCTTAGGCGAAATGGACTGCTTCTACGAGGAAGCCTCTTTTTGTTTTCTAAATAGAAATATTTAATTTTTTTTTTCTCGATTGATTTTACCATTAAAAGATAGTAGAGTTTCAAGTTAAACTCTGATATAAAATCTCATCAAGTTATTAGATATACTTGAAGATATATATGAAAATAAAAAAACTAGGGTGACATTTGTTTGGTCATCTTGAAAGCTATGACAATTAGAATAAAAGCCATAAAGCTCAGAAATGAATCTATAGCCTTTCCTATTAGTATTTTTCCTACCATACCCTAAATTTAATGGCTAGTTTCAATTAGTTCCTCCAAGAACCAACATTTGGAATGGACCAATATATATTGAATGAATTAAAGAATTAAAAATGGAAATGTGGCAAGCGGCCAATGCTGTGGTCCAATTTTATTGAAACATTCAAACCAAAGAAAAGCTTTTCAAGAGATCACGAGTCTTGGTGTTTAGAGACATTACTTCCATTGATACTAAGTTTTGGCAATGCACTAAATAATCAAATGGGAAAAGGGAGATGTAGTAAATTGCATCTTAACAAACATAGGGCAATTTGAACTATAAAATCTAAGGATGTTTGGATCCCAAAAGTTCCAAAAGCTCTTTTTTTAAGGGAAAATACAATTCTGAGCAAGGCAATAGATAATTACTAAACTTGAGAAAAAATACTGCCATTGATTTCATAAGTTGAACATTACACAGTTGTGAACATTTTTATATTACATTACATCTAATTTTCACATATAGATACATTACATTACAAATCTTTTTTTTTTTTAGTCCCTACATATATAGTCACTGCAAATAAAGATGACTTTGAACGTTAACACTTGGACCCCATACAAAAGGCTATCACAATCCCACTTATTGATTTAAGAAACCACTAATAATCACCAAAGCCGCTTAGGGGTTCTCTTATGCATTGCAGCTTCATTCTTCAACCTTTAGTTAGTGTCAAATAGTCTAGTAATTACACTATAATGTTTTGGGCCTTAAACTAAAGTTTAAAAACCCAGAAAATTGGACTGCCTAGTTAGCCCAACTTCAAATAGTCATAACTTACTCAATATAAGTCCAAATTAAGCAAACTTTGTGTTCAAATTGAAGCCTAGGATATCTACTTTCCAATGAAACAAATATCACTCAAAAAAATTTTGTGGATCAAAAGTTAAGGTCAAAATAGTGAGTAAAGGTCATTTTTCAATATCGATTTCAAAGCGATTTAAGAACTTTTGAGTTGTGATTACTTCCAAACTATTGTGAACTCTCTAATTACCCTTGGTTAACATATGTCAAGCTTATCATTGGGGCTGGGGACCAAAATTTAATAACGAGTACAAAATGTGGTGTTTACAATGCCACACCTCAAGAATCAAAATCCCTGATTACATTTTCAGTCATTGATGCTGGTGTGATGGTCAAATGCCAACATAATATCTAAAGATCAAAGATCAAAACAAACACACACAACCACACCAAATCTAAAGACTAAAACACAAAAAAAAAAAAAAAAAAGGCCACATCGAATCTTAAGATCAAATCAAAATCTTAGTTACCTTCCTAAATTTAATCCAAAGCACGGAGGGCTAAGTATTCCTCAATCCAAATCATGGAGGCATAAGCTAGGCATGTGAACCTCGTGGATGACATCTCTACACAAGTTTGACCTTATGAGGGAGAGAGAGATAGAGAGAAAAGCAAATGCGTGAAAAGCGGAGAATGAAGAAGGAGTTGGGAGTTTTGTTCACACTCCGTTTGTGTCGATGGAAAACCTTGTGTAAAGATAGTTTTCCTTATTTTCTAGTGTTTGATAGCATAAAAAAAAGATGAGTTAAAGGAAAAATATCTTTAGTCAACATAAAAAATATGGCTTATTTTTAGAAATTGTTTTCCATTAAATTTTTTTGGAAAACAACTCTATCTCACTGCAAGCTAAACAAAGGAAATTAGAAGGTTGTTTTTCAACTTATTTAAAGTTGCTACCAAACATTAGAAAATGAGATAGTTTTATAAAAAATGCTTTTTGGAAAATGACTCATTTTCTAGAAAATATCATTGTTGAAACAAACAGAGCGTTAGTTCCTAGACAAAATGGTGGGTTTTATGAAGGATATACCCCTAACAACAATGTGATATGGACTTGTAAGAAAGTTTTAAAATAGGAATTGATACCACACTAGCTAATGACCTATTTTCCTCAAAATCTCTAACCTCCATTATGTGCATCTTCAATAACAGTTAAGAGTGGTGCGACCACCTCAGCTCCTTCTAGGTTTGTCAATTCCAATCGGAACGTGTATAGCCCTAAACATGGCAATGAATATGATTGATAAACTTTAACAATGAAATTATTTGTAAGACATCAATTTGTAAGCCATCAATTTGTAAGTCTTATATAATAAAAGGTATACTGTCTCTAACATTGCTCAATTTTTACAACTTTCTTCACAACTTATTATGGTGTTAGGTTTTCATTAAAGTAACATTATTTTCATATAAACACATCACTAATATAATTTTAATTATGTAAAAACTAAAATATGTCATATCAATAGTTGTCAAACAAGCTTTATGAAATTTTGTATCCGTAGATTTATTATTTTTAATAAATAGCTTGATTAACGGATGCTCTTAGGATATTAATTAGTAAGCTATTTTAAGAAAATTTTAATATCATTTTTATGAAAAATATAAAAAGTTGTCCAAAAAACTAGTAACATTTTTCTTTACCTATAAAAAATTTCTAAAACTATATCCTAATCATAGGTATATATTAACTTTTCCCTTTAATAAATACCACTTTTATGATAAATTATATTTGTTTTCAAAATTGTCCATTTATTTATGTTGATTTAAATTTGACGCTTTTAAAATTTACAAGAATTAATATGAATTTTTTATGAGTTCCCTGTTCATTCCCACACATTTCGTGAATTCCAACATTTATAGATAGTTGAAAAAAAAAGAATAAATATAAAAGTTTTTTTTTTTTTTAATCTTGGGTGATTTCAAAATATGCTGCCAAATTCGTGTAAGCCCAATTATGGAGAAGCCTAATACATGAATCAACAGCGCAATGAAATATCCAAGTGAACCTGTTCCACGGAAGGTTCGCAAAACATACTAGAATGTTCCTGATATATATTTGAAAAATTTTACAAAGCAAAAAAAAAAATAATAATAATGAAAATCACTATTTTTTTAAAAAAAAAATTAGAAAGAAAAGTCAGTATTTTCTTTTAAAATTCAAATATTGAGACGTCATTTTGGGTTTAAATCAAAGAAACTCGCACGTGCAACTGTGCCAAGACTCTAAAGGCTACTAATTATAAACGCACAGTCTTTTCAATTTCTCTTTCTCTCTCACTTTCCCTCACCCTTTCTACACTTTCCTTCTCTTCTCTCTCTAAAAAAAAATCCTCTAACTTTCACACACTTTCCCAGATAACCCATCTTCAAACGCAGAAAATTTTCCCTTAAGAAGTGGATTTCCTTACCCCAAAATCAAATCTTCTTCACCATTCAATTGAAGAAACGGGTTCAAAGATTTTCCCCAGAAAATCTGATCCCTCTCTCTCTCTTCCTGAATGCTCCAACTTATCCTCAAATAGAAAGTGATTCTCTAACAACTGAAAAAAAAAAAAAAAAAAAAAATTTTCTTGGAAATTCAGGAAAAGGGTTTGAAGATTTTCTCGGGAAAGTGGATTTCCTTACCCCAAAAACATATAGATTCATTTCTAATCTCTCAAATCTTCTTCACCATTCAATTGAAGAAACGGGTTCAAAGATTTTCCCCAGAAAATCTGATCCCTCTCTCTCTCTTCCTGAACTTCCTGAATGCTCTAAGTTATCCTCAAATAGAAAGTGGTTCTCAAACAACTGCAAAAAAAATAAAAAATAAAAATAAAACACTTTTCTTGGAAATTCAGGAAAAGGGTTTGAAGATTTTCTCGGGAAAGTGATTTCTAGATTTGAATTTTAAGAAAAGGCTATGTGGAACAACAACAAGATTTTTCCGGCAAGGGGGTTAAACATGTTCAGGTCAGAGATTTTTTTGTGCTTTCATATGATTTAGACTAATGTATTTTTTCTGGCTTCTGGTTTTGTTTGAATTGAATTACAACTTCCTGCTGATTTTCATTCTTGTCAGTAATGAAAAACTTCTTTTTGGATTTTCTTTGGTCTCTTCCTTTTTGGAATTTCCTGGTTTTTGAATGTTATTGATTTTTATTAACTAGAGTTTTCAATTTTGTATAATTTTGAATGCCTTTCTTGGTAGTCTTAGCTGTACCCCGTTGGTTTTTTCTTCTAATTGGTGTGGAATATCCTTTCAAATGTATACGGACTTGAATGAATTTTCATGCTCCTGTTTTTTTAAAAAGATTTTTTTTTTTTAAATTATTTTCTATGTTTCTCCTCTGAAATTTGTGGCATGTGAAGCCATGTCAAAAACATATAATTGGAGCCATGCTATACTCTTCAACCTAAGAAATTTCCCTAAGAACACTATCATTTGAATGAGCAAGGTTCCTCTCAATTTCTAGTGGAATGGAGATAGTCCATTTTAGTGTTCATATTTTATTTGTTGTATCTAACAGGTATACATGATGATGGCACTAGAGACATATTTAGATTTTTAATATTTAAAATCTGAACCATGAAATCGATTCATTTGAGATGGAGAGGATCCTATTCCCATTTCAACTTAATCAGATTTGATCAACTTTTGTTTAAAATGTAATATGTAACATTTAATTAATTTGTACTTCCTTTTCAACAAATTTGTGGTGTTTGAAGTTCAGGTGTCAATCCTGTTTTTTCAATTAATTTGTACTTCCTTCTTTCCACTTGACTCTGCTCTTCGTAACATAATAAAGTTGCAGGATGTCCACCAGTATAATTCGTTCACTGAAATGTTGGGGCCAGAGAGTCTTGCAAAGGTTCTTCCTGGAGTTGAAACCCTTGAAGAAGGTAACAACTGCTTTTTTAATTTTTAATTTTTTTATTGTATTTCACTTCTTGTATGGTGATAAAGTTTATCCATCTAGGCAAAAAGAAGTTAATTGTTCTGTCAAATAGCTGTAAATAATTTTGTGCTTGCAGCAGAAAATATTCCGGTGACATTTTCAAGATTCAAAACTTTGTTTTGCATAATAGTAATAGGAAAAGTGACTAATAACAATAGAATTTACAATAGTAATAGACCCAATTGAATTTACAATATTAATAGACCCAATAAGTGGCTTAGAATTTCTTTTTAATTTGATTAGGATCAGTTGTTGTAACCCAATAGAATTGATTTTTTTGTATTATATGAGTCAGAGCATTAGATTTTGCTGTAGTATATCTTGCAAGGTGGTTTCCTTTGGGTAGTTTAGGTGAGGAACTATTTTGCGTTAAAATTGGTTGATTGTAATGGCTTGGAGTTTGTTTAACACTTCTCTGTTTTGCAATGCTATTATAAGTTCTTTAAATAGTTCTATGGTGAAAATTGTTGTGCTTTCGTACCATACTCATGTTAGTAGTTTGTTTATTATTTGCATTATTCTTGTTATGCATTGTTCTTGATATGCCCAAAAGTTTTTGAGCTAAGTTCCTAAGATTGTTTTGAGTTTATGTGCTCTATAGTAAGTTAAATCTCATGTAAACAATTTTCATGAATTCTTATAAGCAGTCTCTCTTACCTTATGAAGTTGATGTATCACTTGTTTGTTGCCCCAGTAGTTATTTTCATTTTAACTTACGTATGAGATGTTTTACATATGAGATTTGAATTTTAACATGTTCAGGTCAGAGATTTTTTTGTGCTTTCATATGATTTAGACTAATGGATTTTTTCTGGCTTCTGATTTTGTTTGAATTGAATTACAACTTCCTGCTGATTTTCATTCTTGTCAGTAATGAAAAACTTCTTTTAGGATTTCCTTTGGTCTCTTCCTTTGTGGAATTTCCAGGTTTTTGAATGTTATTGATTTTTATTAACTAGAGTTTTCAATTTTGTATAATTTTGAATGCCTGTTTTGGTAGTCTTAGCTGTACCCTGTTTGTTTTTTCTTCTAATTGGTGTGGAATATCCTTTCAAATGTATACGGACTTGAATGAATTTTCATGCTCCTGTTGTTTTAAAAGATTTAAAAAAAAAAAAAAATTATTTTCTATGTTTCTCCTCTGAATTTGTGGCATGTGAAGTTTATTGATTAATGCTTCATACGAAGTTTGTGTTTTAAAGGTACTTTCTTTGGGTTAGAATTGATTTGGGGTTATAATTTGCTAAATGGGTATGTGCTTAGCAAGACTGTTGTTGATGGTTCTGATTAGAATTCTATGTTTAACTTGATGTGGGGTTATAATTTCATGATTGGGTACTTGCCTGGCAAGACTGTTGTTGATGATTCTGATTAGAATTCTATGCTTGACTTGATGTGGCCAACCCTGACGAGTCTTTTGAATAGCTGACCTCAAATATTTGGGACTAAGGTTTGGTTGTTGTTATTGGTTTTGTAAAATGAGTTTTTGTCGCAATTTTTAAGTGTAGTTAGGATCAATTTTAAAATTTGTATTCCTTTTATTGACTTCAAAAAGAAAAGAAAAAAGTTGTACAAATGAACAATGATGCAATTGGGTTTTTAAGGGATGTTAGAAAGATTCTTATGGTATATTGTGGTTGCAATAAGTGCTGGAAAGTTTGGTTGATTCCAGTAGTCCCTTTAGGCCAATGGATTCCCTAAGATTTTAGTATGTAGTTCTTTTTTTTGATAAAATGTAATGAGTATGTAGTTCTTTGTTTGTTTAATGATTTGGTTGTTGATGCTCTGGTAGAATGAGAAGATAAATGGAATTGTGTAGATAAACAGACATAAGACGGTTAAATGTTGATTTTGTTACAGGTGAGCTGATATCATTGCCTTTTCTTTTGTTGATGTCACAGGTTTCATACTTTTTCAGGAACTCTGATGTTTTAGATATAGTAATTTTTAAGGCACCTCCAAGGAGGATGTTAACTCTCCATGGTTCATACTCATTATGCAGATTCTTTTGAATAAGTTCCTCCATATCCCTTATACAAGTGTTTGGCATCAGCTTTATTAGAATCAATCAATTCAAAAGCCTTTTGTAGGCCAGATTGTGGTTTGAAGTTTATCCCTGAAGGAAGCTCTTTGAAGCAGGAAGAAAATGAATGGCAAAAACTGGTTTTGGATAAGCGATCAAAAATTGTGAATGTAAGTTTTAAATTTTTAGCTGAGGGTGTCATTCAATAATTTCAATGCCAAATTTTCTTCGTGCATTATTAATCTAACAGGTGTTGCAACGCTATTTATTATAAGTTCTTTAAATAGTTCTGTGGTGAAAATTGTTTTGCTTTCATACCATACTCATGTTAGTAGTTTGTTTATTATTTGCATTATTCTTGTTATGCATTGTTCTTGATATGCCCAAAAGTTCTTGAGCTGAGTTCCTAAGATTGTTTTGAGTTTATGTGCTCTATAGTAAGTTAAATCTCATGTAAACGATTTTCATGAACTCTTATGAGCAGTCTCTCTTACCTTATGAAGTTGATGTATCACTTGTTTGTTGCCCCAGTAGTTATTCTCATTTTGTTTTTGGTTGTTTTGGGACCTATATGTAGGTTGTTGTGCATGATCTTGCCTTAGAGATTAAATTTTTCAACCTTTGACTTAAGTATGAAATGTTTTACAAACTTTGTTATTGTTATATGTTGAAAAAGAGAGGGGGGGGGGGGGGGGGGGGAGAGAGAGGATACATAGATAATTCATTACTCTTAAAAAAAAAAAAAAAATGGAAAGGCTGGATCAGAATGTGAGTAGGTACTTGATTTTGAATAAAAGCTGGGTTATCCAATTTCTCAATGAAGGCGAATCTTTCTAAATTGTTATTGTATATATGAACATGTTTTCTACTATGTTTTGGGCAAGCCTTGTTGCTTTTAATAAAAAATTGTCAAAGAAGATATAGTCTCTTGATCATTATACCAATTTTATAAAACTAAAACCTAGTTTAACTTATTATAAGTAAAAGTGATGCACATTTTAGGATGCAGATGGATAGATTACAAACTTTGTAGTGACTTCCACTAAGGTTTTAGATTGCATCTGTTTTCTTTACAGTAATGATTTGACACCTTATCTTGTTAAAAGATTCCTTTGTTTTTAAATTTCTATTTTTACTGGTCATGAAATTAGGTTGATTTTTTTTAAAAGCCCTCTTATGTTTAGTTGTAAGTGAAATTTGATATTGAGCGTGACAATTGTGGCTTTTGATTTACTTTTCTCTAGTATATTACTTGAATTCATTGATGTACAATAGATTAGAATTTATTGCATATGAGATATTGCATATTTTGGTGCTTTGACTATTTCCTCCTTGAGTCTCATTTAGAATCAAATGGGTAAGAATTTGAATAGGCAAGGAAATTAAAGTGAATGATCAGAATGTTTCCCATCATGAATTTGTTTCCAATTGAAGCTTATGCATGTGGACTTGGCTAAATGAGGTACTATGACTTAGTTTCTTTTCTCTGATTGTGTTGATGGTAGATGACGAGTCGGAATTCTAACCACGTGGCGATTTCTCTATCGTTGATTATGATTGTGATTCTTTTGGTGATGGCAGCGACGACGAGGACTTGTCCATTGACATCAATACGCTACTTGACATACTTGGAGAAGATCCTCAGCCTTCACAATTACAGGTAGGTTCTTCAATATTTTTGCTCTCTAAATTCTATAATTTGATGGTTTTTTTTTTTTTTTTTTTTTTTTTAGGAATATTCAATTGTGTAGGTCAAATAGTTTGTAGTAACTAGTTAGCTAGTACTTTAAAAATCCCACCTTAGATAGTAGTGTGTTTCTCTCAATCATTGAATTTTGAATTTATGCTACACTCTATTTGTCTTAAAACTTAATTGAGAAGAAAATTCCTCAAAGCATGGCTATTGATTTGACCCTAAAAGAAATAATCGAAATGGGTTTTAATTGTCGAGGGGGGTTTAGGAGAAGGGTAAGACTTACGTACAGTACTTAGGTGTTGTTCTTTAGGTTCACTTCTTAAAATTTTGCCATGTGAATTTTTTCTTATGAGATGAAAGTGTGTTTTTTAAATAGCCACATAGCTGAATCTTAAGAGGGAAACTTAAAAAACATCATCTAAAATATTGTACCCAAGTTTTTTCCTTGAGAATTATCACCCTTTGTCGAAATCTCAGCTTTTATGAAGTTAGTAGAGCATATAGTGCTGGTAGTGGAGGTTGTAGAAATGGTGATTTTGGTTTGATTGAAAAATTTATTTGGTATTTGTAGCCTAGCTTACAATAAACCTTTTATTTTTGAATGGCATTGAATATGGTCATGCATGCTAAGGTGATTTAGTAATTCTTGGATTGATACAAGTGTTATTAGTTTCCTTTATTACAAGATAATATGCTGTTTCCTTTTATATCTAAACATGGCAGCCAATGTATCCTTCCTTGCATTGTTTTCTAATTCAACCTCGTGTTTGGACATACATAGCTAAATAGTCCCCATGGAGTTTGGAAATAAATTCTTGCATTTAATTGGGTAATCAATGACTTGATTAAACTGTGATTGCATGATTTATTTTCTTCCCTTTTTTTATATGGTTGACATGCATAATACTTTCCTTGTACATTGGTCTTGAAGATTTGAATTCAAATTTAAAGTTGATTGATCAATTTAAGGGAAGTCTTGAAAGGGCATTTAAAGATGAAATCTTTTCTAATCAATGAGAATTAAATCTTTTGTCAACTATTTCCAAGATGAGGTTTTGGAAAGAAAGTTATCATAAATGCTTTCAATGTTAAAAGATTTTCTTTTGGAAATTAATTTGATTTAAAATTGGGGATGGAATTTGGTAAGTAATAAAATATGGTTGGTTATTAAATGCTCACATGTCTACATGTTTTGCTGATCACATCCTCTCATGCTTTGATTATTAAATGCTCACATATCTACATGCTTTAATAATGATATGCTCCTACGTGAACATGCTTTGATGATCACATGCTCTCATATTCTTACATGCTTGTATGCTCTTATGCGCACATGCTTGTGTGCTCTCTTCTGTTGACCTTCACATGATCCTTTTTCTGCTTTCTATTTTATCTATTTCACATGATCCGTAGAGGAACACTAGGGCTTAGATGTATGCATGTGTTAACATAGACCCATAAGATAGACACCACTTGACCGTTATCGAACTATGATATTTGAAAGCTGGCTATGGCTAGGCAAGATTGGGGTGCCTAATCTCTTCCCATCCTATATCCTAACTCCGGGCCTAGTTTGGTAGGTAGATCTTCATGGAGTCATGTTATAGTTCTTGGACCGATAACCAGGTGGCGACTCCTTCGTCTATTTTTAAATGATGATCACATTCTCCCATGCTCACATGCTCCCATGCGCACATGCTTTGATAATCCTATGGTCTCATGCTAATATTCTTTGATGATCGCATGCTTCCATATTCACATGTTTGATATCCACACACATTTGCACACATTTAGATGATGATGAGTCTATATGCTTGGAAGTTTAATTGATCATGCAATTGGACGTTCGTGTGCTCAAATGACTTAACAATTGTGTTTGAATGCTGAGGTGATTGGACGGTAAAAGATATGTGTACTTGGGTGCTTAAATATTCATATGCTTGTTTGCGCTATGATCACATGCTTGTATGCTCTCATGCTAATATGCTTATATACTCTCATGCTTAAATGCTCATGAGTTCAATTAAGTGTCACTCCTTCATAAGATTTATTCATTAATTCTTATTAAGCATCAATCCTTTTTTTTGTATCCACATGTGCACACACTTGGATATCGATATATTTATATTTTTGGAGACTGATGTGCTCATCCATTTTGATGCACATGCGTGCTAATGCTCACTAGTTCTTACATGCTTGGTTGCTCTTTTTTTTACATGCTACAATGATCATATGCTCCCACACTGACATGCTTGATTGCTCACATGCTTGAATACTTATAGGTTGGAATGCTCACATGCTCTCATGATTTGATGATTACATACTCCCATGCTAACAAGATTTGGTGATGACATGCTCCCATACTCATATTCTTTGATTATGACGTGCTCCCATGCTCACATACATTGATATTCATATGTTTGATATCCATACACATCTGCACACACTTGGATGATGATATGTCTATAGGCTTGGAGGCTTAAGTGATCATGTAGTTGGGCATTCGTGCGCTCAAATGCATTAACAATTGTGCTTGAATGCAGAGTTGATTGGGAAATTAGAAGTATGTATACTTACGTGCTTAAATGCTCATATATTTGTATGCTCTCACAATCACATTCTTGCATGCTCTCACGATCAAATGCTTGTATGTTTTCATGTTTTGTTGATAATATGCCCACATGTGTACTTGCTTTGATGATCACATACTCACATGTCCCCTTGCTTTGGTGATCACATGCTCTAATGTTTAGATGCTTTGATATTCAAATTCTTTGATGATCACATGCTTCGATGATCGTATACTCACATGCCTACATTCTTTGATGATCACATGCCCATTTGCTTATATAACTTTATGCTCATATGCTTGGACGCTTTGATGATTACATGCGCTTACGTTCAAATGCTTTGATATTCGCATGCTCACAAGAATTGATATTCACATTTTTAATATCCACACACATGTGCATACACTTGGATACTAATATGTCTATAAGCTTGGAGGCTTAAATGATCAGGTAGTTGGACGTTCGTGAGCTCAAATGCTTTGATGATTTTGCTTTAATGTTGTGGTGATTGGTAGATTTGAGGTATGTGTACTTGGGTTCTTAAATGCTTATATGCTTGTATGCTCTAATGATCACATGCTTCTACGCTCTCACATCAAATGCCTATATACTCTCATGCTTAAATTAAGTGTCATTCCTTCATAAGATTTATTTTTTAACCACAAGTGCACACACTTGAATGACGATATATCTATATGCTTGGAGATTGAAACGATCATGTAGTAGGATGCTCACATACTCACTCGCTTTGATGATCGTGCTTCAATCATAAGCTGATTGGACAGTAAGATGTATGTGTGTACTTGGATGCTTAAATGCTTATGTGCTTGTACGTTCAATGCTTTGTTGATCAAGTGCTCACATGTGTGCACTCACAACCAAATGCTTGTATACTTTCATGCTTAGATGCTTACATATAAATTAAGTGTCAATTCTTCATAAGATTTATTTTTTAACCACACGTGCACACACTTAATCGACGATATATCTATATGCTTGGAGACTGAAATGTTCATGTAATTGGATGCTTGGACACTCACATGCTTTAATGATTGTGCTTACATCCAATGGTAATTGAAAGGTAAGATGTATGTGTACTTTCAAGATTGAATGCTCATGTGCCTATATGTTCACATGCTTTGTTGATCTCATGCTCTAATGTGTACATGCTTTGACGATCATATGCTCTCATGTCTACATCCTTAGATGATCACATGCTTTTAGGTTCACATCTTTTGAAATTCACATACTTCTATGTACAAATGCTTTGTTGATCATACACTTCTATGTTCACATGTTTTGATAATCGTATGCTCCTATGTTAACATGCTTTGAAGAGAACTTCCTCGCTTGCCTATATGCCTTAATGCTCGTATGCTTGGACACTTCTATGATAGGATGCTCCTTTGTTAACATACTTCTTTGATGATCACATGTTTCGATGGTCATATGCTCCCATGCCTATGTGCTTTAACGATTACATGCGCAATTGCTTTTACAATTTCAAGCTCCTACATTCAAGTGCTTTGATAATTGCATTATTGATATTCACTCGAATGATAACCACGCACATGTGCACACACTTGGATGCTAACATGTGTATAGGCTTGGAGACTTAAGTAATCATGTAGTTGGACGTTTGTATGCTCAAATGCAATGATGATTTTGTTTGAATGCCAAGGTGATTGGTAGATTTGAGGTATATGTACTTGTATTCTTAAATTCTAATATGCTTTATGCTCTAGTGATCACACGATTATATGCTCTCATGATCAAATGCTTGTATTCTCTCATGCTTAAATGCTACATATAAATTAAGTGTCACTCCTTCATAAGATTTATTTTTTAACCACATGTGAACCCACTTGATCGACGATATATCTATACGCTTGGAGACTGAAATGTTCATGTAGTTGAATGCTCGGACACCCACATCTTTGATGATTGTGCTTAAATCCTAAGGTAATTGAACAGTAAGATGTATGTGTACTTCAAGGTTTAAATGCTCATGTGCTTGTATGTTCACATGCTTTGTTGATCTCGTGCTCAAACATGTATTTGTATTGACGATCATATGCTCTCATGTCTACCTGCTTAGATGATCAAATGCTTTTATTTTCACATATTTTGAAATTCACAAACTTTTATGTACACAAGCTTTGAGGATCATACATTTCTATGTACACATTCTTTGATAATTGTATGCTCCTATGTTTACATGCTTTGAAGAGAACTTGTCCACATGCCTATATGCCTTAATGCTCATATGCTCGGACACTTCTACGATTGGATGCTCCGACGTTAACATTCTTCTTTGATGATCACATGTTTCGATGGTCATATGCCCCCACACCTACATGCTTGAACAATTACATGCCCAATTGCTTTTAAAATTTCATGCCTGTACCTTTGGACAATTTGATAATTATATGCTCCTACATTAAAATGATTTGATAATCGCATGTACTCAAGCATAGATATTCACTCGTACAATATCCACGAACATGTGCACACTTGGATGCTAATATGTGTATAGGCTTGGAGGCTTAAGTGATCATGTAGTTAGACGTTCGTACACTCAAATGCTTTGATGATTTTGCTAAAATGCCAAGGTGAATCGTAGATTTGAGGTATGTTTACTTAGGTTCTTAAATTCTCATATGCTTTATGCTCTAGTGATCACATAATTGTATGCTCTCATGATCAAATGCTTGTATTCTCTCATGCTTAAATGCTACATATAAATTAAGTTTTTCTCCTAAATAAGATTTATTTTTTAACCACATGTGAACACACTTGATCGACGATATATCTATAAGCTTGGAAACCGAATCGTACATGTAGTTGGATGCTCGGGCATATACATGCCTTGATGATTGTGCTTAAATTCGAAGCTAATTGAACGGCAAGATATATGTGTACTTTGAGGTTTAAATGCTCATGTGCTTCTTTGTTCACTTTCTTCGTTGATCTTGTGCTCACATGTGTACTTGCTTTGACAATTATATGCTCTCATGTCTACTTGCTTAGATGATTACAAGCTTTTACGTTCACATCTTTTGAAATTCACATACTTCTATGTACACATACTTTGTTGATCATACACTTCTATGTTCATATGCTTTGATTATCGTATGCTCCTATCTCAACATGCTTTGAGGAGAACTTGTTCACTTGCCTATATGCATTAATGCTCATATGCTTGGACACT
Organism: Quercus robur; assembly: GCF_932294415.1. Classification (NCBI taxonomy): domain Eukaryota; kingdom Viridiplantae; phylum Streptophyta; class Magnoliopsida; order Fagales; family Fagaceae; genus Quercus; species Quercus robur. Next base: position 28,317,483 of record NC_065534.1, on the reverse strand, counting down.
TCTATGATTGGATGTTCTTATGTTAACGTACTTCTTTGATGATCACATGTTTCAATGGTCATATGCTCCCATGCCTACATGATTTAAGGATTACATGCCCACTTGCTCTTTAAATTTCATGCTCGTAACTTTCGACGTTTTGATTATTATATGCTCCTACATTCAAATGTTTTGATAATCGCTTTCACACAAGCATAGATATTCACTCGTATGATATCCACACACGTACACACACTTGAATGCTAATATTTGTATAGGCTTGGAGGCTTAAGTGATCATGTAGTTGGACGTTCGTACGCTCAAATGCTTTGATGGTTTTGCTTGAATACCGAGGTGATTGGTAGATTTGAGGTATGTGTACTTGGGTTCTTAAATTCTCATGTGTTTTATGCTCTAGTGATCATATCATTGTATGCTCTTATGATCAAATGCTTGTATTCTCTCATACTTAAATTCTACATATAAATTAAGTGTCACTCCTAAATAAGATTTATTTTTGAACCACATGTGATCGACAATGTATCTATACGCTTGGAAATCGAAACGTTCATATAATTCGATGCTTGGGCACACACATGATTTGATGATTGTACTTGCTTTGACAATCATATGCTCTCATGTCTACTTGCTTTGATGATTAAATACTTTTATGTTCACATCTTTTGAAATTTGCATACTTCCATGTACACATGCTTTGATGATCATACATTTCGATGTTCACATTCTTTGATAATTGTATGCTCCTATGTCTACAAGCTTTGAAGAGAACTTGTCCAAATGCCTATTTCCTTAATGCTCATATGCTCGAACACTTCTATGATTAGTGCTCCTACGTTAACATACTTCTTTGATGATCACATGTTTCGATGATCATATGCTCCCACACCTATATGCTTTAACAATTACATGCCCAGTTGCTTTAAAAATTTCATGCTTGTACCTTTGGATGCTCTGACATTAAAATGCTTTCATAATCGTATGCACACAAGCATAGATATTCACTCGTATGATATCCATGCACATGTGCACACACTTGGATGCTAATATGTGTATAGGCTTGGAGGCTTAAGTAATCATGTAGTTGGACGTTCGTACGCTTAAATGCTTTGATAATTTTACTTGAATGCTGAGGTGATTGGTAGATTTGAGCTATGTGTACTTGGGTTCTTAAATTTTCATATGCTTTATGCTCTAGTGATCACATGATTGTATGCTCTCATAATCAAATGCTTGTATTCTCCCATGCTTAAATGCTACATATAAATTAAGTGTCACTCCTTCATAAGATTTATTTTTTAACCACAAGTGAACACACTTGATTGACAATAATTCTATACGCTTGGAGACTAAAACGTTGATATAGTTAGATGCTTGGACACTCACATGCTTTGATGATTGTGCTTAAATCCTAAGGTAATTAAATGGTAAGATATATGTGTACTTAGAGGTTTAAATGCTAATGTGCTTGTATGTTCAAATGCATTGTTGATCTCGTGCTCACATGTGTACTTGCTTTGTCAATCATATGCTTTCATGTCTACTTGCTTAGATGATCAAATGCTTTTATGTTCACATCTTTTGAAATTCACATACTTCTATGTACTCATGCTTTGATGATCAAACATTTCTATGTTCACATTCTTTGAAAATCGTATGCTCCTATGTCTACATGCATTGAAGAGAACTTGTCCACATGCCTATATGCCGTAATGCTCATATACTTCTTTGATGATCACTTGTTTCGAAGGTCATATGCTCCCATGCCTACATGCTTTAAAGATTACCTGCCTACATGCTTTTATAATTTCATGCTCATACTTTTGGACGATTTGATGATTATATGCTCCTACATTCAAATGCTTTGATAATCGCATGATCACATGCATAGATATTCACTCGAACGATATCCATGCACATGTACACACACTTGGATCCTAATATGTGTATAAGCTTGGAGGGTTAAGTGATCATATAGTTGCACAATCGTACGCATAAATGCTTTGCTGATTTTTCTTGATAGCCGAGGTGATTGGCAGATTTGAGGTATGTTTTCTTGGTTTCTTAAATTCTCATATTCTTTATGCTCTAGTGATCACATGATTGTATGCTTCATAATCAAATACTTGTATTCTCTCAAACTGAAATGCTACATATAAATTAAGTGTCACTCCTAAATAGGATTTATGTTTTAACCACATGTGAACACACTTGATCGACGATATATCTATGCACTTGGAGACCGAAATGTTCATGTAGTTGCATGCTCGGGCACACACATGCTTTGATGATTTTGCTTAAATCCTAAGGTAGTTGAACGATAAGGTGCATGTGTACTTTGAGGTTATTTTGCTCATGTGTTTGTTTGTTCATATGCTTTGTTGATCTCGTGCTCACATGTGTACTTGCTTTGACGATCATATGCACTCATGTCTACTTGATTAGATGATCACATGCTTTTACATTTACATCTTTTGAAATTCACATACTTCTATGTACACATACTTTATTGATTATACACTTCTATGTTCACATGCTTTGATAATCATATGCTCCGATGTCAACATGCTTTGAAGAGAACTTGTTCACTTGCCTATATGCCATAATGCTCATATACTTGGACACTTCTATGATTGGATGCTCCTAAGCTAGCATACTTCTTTGACGATGAAATGTTTCGATGGTTATATGCTCCCATGCCTACATGCTTTAATGATGCTTTTATAATTTTATGCTCATTTGTTCGGACGATTTGATGATTATATGCTCCTACATTCAAATGCTTTAATAATCGCATGCTCACAAGCATTGATATTCACATGTATGATATCCACGTGCTTGGATGCTAATATGTGTATAGGCTTGGAGGCTTAAGTGATCATGTAGTTGGACGTTTGTACGCTCAAATGTTTTGAAGATTTTGCTTGAATGTCGAGGTGATTGGTAGATTTGAGGTATGTGTACTCAGGTTCTTAAATTCTTATATGCATTATCCTCTAGTGATCACATAATTGTATGCTCTCGTGATCAAATGCTTGTATTATCTCATGCTTAAATGCTACATATAAATTAAGTGTCACTCCTAAATAAGATTTATTTTTTAACCACATGTGAACACACTTGTTCTACGATATATCCATACGCTTGGAAACCGAAACGTTCGTGTCGTTGGATCCGAAGGTAATTGAACGGTAAGATGTATGTGTACTTTGAGGTTTAAATGCTCATGAGCTTGTATGTTCACTTTCTTTATTGATCTCATGCTCATAGGTGTACTTGCTTTGACGATCATATGCTCTCACGTCTATTTGCTTTGATGATAACATGTTTTTACATTCACATTTTTTGAAAATCACATACTTCTATGTACACATACTTTGTTGATCATACACTTCTATGTTCACATGCTTTGATAATCATTTGCTCCTATGTCAACATACTTTGAAGAGAACTTGTTCACTTTCCTATATGCCTTAATGCTCATATGCTTAGACACTTCTATGATTGGATACTCCTATATTAACATACTTCTTTGATGATCACATGTTTCGGTGGTCATATGCTCCCATGCCTACATGCTTTAACAATTACATGCCCACTTGCTCTTTAAATTTCATACACGTACCTTTTGACGTTTTGATTAGTTTAATGTCCTACATTCAAATGCTTTGATAATCTTTTTCACATAAGCATAGATATTCACTTGTATGATATCCACACGCGTGCACACACATGGATGCTAATATTTGTATAGGCTTGGAGGCTTAAGCGATCATATAGTTGGACGTTCGTAAGCTCAAATGCTTTGATGATTTTGCTTGAATGTCGAGATGATTGGTTGATTTGAGGTATGTGTACTTCGGTTCTTAAATTCTCATATGCTTTATGCTCAAGCGATCGTATGATTGTATGCTCTCATGATCAAATGTTTGTATTCTCTCATGCTTAAATGCTACATATAAATTAAGTGTCACTCCTAAATAAGATTTATTTTTGAACCACAAGTGAACACACTTGATCGACGATATCTCTATACGCTTTGAGATCGAAACACTCATGTAGTTGGATGCTCAGGCACATACATGCTTTGATGATAGTGGTTAAATCTTAAGGTAATTGAACGGTAAGATGTATGTGTACTTTGAGGTTTAAATGTTCATGTGCTTGTATGTTCACATGTTTTTTTGATCTCGTGCTCATATGTGTACTTGCTTTGACAATCATATGCTCTCACGTCTACTTGCGTAGATGATCACATGCTTTTACTTTCATGTCTTTTGAAATTCACATACTTCTATATACACTAACTTTTTTGATCATGCACTTCTACTTTCGCATGGTTTGATAATCGTATGCTCCAATGTCAACATGCTTTGAAGAGAACTTGTTCACTTGCCTATATGCCTTAATGCTCATATGCAAGGACACTTCTATGATTGGATGCTCCTATGTTAACATATTTCTTTAAAGATCACATGTTTTGATGGTCATATGCTCTCATGCCTACATGCTTTAACTATTACATGCCCACTTGCTTTTAAAATTACATGCTCGTACCTTTCGATGATTTGATGATTATATGCTCCGACATTCAAATGCATTCATAATCGCTTTCTCACAAGCATAGATATTCATTCGTATGATATCCACACACATGTGCACACACTTGGATGCTAATATGTGTATAGGCTTCAAGGCTTAAGTGATCATGTAGTTGGACGTTCGTACGCTGAAATGCTTTGAGGATTTTGCTTGCATGCCGAGGTGATGGGTAGATTTGAGGTAGGTGTACTTGGGTTCTTAAATTCTCGTTTGGCTTATGCTCTAGTTATCACATGGTTGTATGCTCTCATGATCAAATGCTTGTATTCTCTTATGCTTAAATGCTACATATAAATTAAGTGTCACTTCTCAACAAAATTTATTTTTTAACCACATGTGAACACACTTGATCGACGATATATCTATACGCTTGGATACGAAACATGTGTGTTCGGGCACATACATGCTTTCATTATTGTGCTTAAATCCTAAGGTAATTGAACGGTAAGAAGTATTTGTATTTTGAGGTTTAAATGCTCATGAGCTTGTATGTTCACTTTCTTTGTTGATCTCATGCTCACATGTGTACTTGCTTTAACAATCATAAGCTCTCACGTCTTGTTGCTTAGATGATCACATGCTTTTATGTTCACATCATTTGAAATTCACATACTTCAATGTACCCATAATTTATTGATCATACACTTTATTGATCATACACTTCTACATTCAAATCCTTTGATAATTATATGCTCCTATGACAACATGCTTCGAAGAGAACTTGTTCACTTTCCTACTTGCCTTAATGCTTATATGCTTGGACACTTCTATGATTGGATGCTTGGATACTTCTATGATTGGATGCTCCTATGCTAACGTACATCTTTGATGATCACATGTTTCGATGGTCATATGCTCCCACGCCTACATGCTTTGACGATTACATGCCCACTTGCATTTTAAATTTCATGCTCGTACCTTTCAAAGATTTTTTTATTATAGGCTTTTACATTCAAATGCTTTGATAGCCTCTTCCACACAAGCATAGATATTCACTCGTATGATATCCACATACATGTGCACACACATGGATGCTAATATTTGTATAGTCCTAGAGGCTTAAGTGATCATGTTGTTGGAGGTTCGTACACTCAAATGCATTGATGATTTTGCCTGAATGCAGAGGGGATTGGTCGATTTTAGGTATGTGCGCTTGGGTTCTTAAATTCTCACGTGCTTTATACTCTAGTGATCACATGATTGTATGCTCTCTTGATCAAATAATTGTGTTCTCTCATGCTTAAATGCGATATATAAATTAAGTGTCACTCCAAAATAAGATTTATTTTTTAACCACATGTGAACACACTTGACCGAGGATATATCTATACTTTTGGACACCAAAATGTTCGTGTCGTTAGATGCTCGGGCACATACATGCTTTGATGATTGTGGTTAAATCCGAAGGTAATTGCACGGTAAGATGTTGGTGTACTTTGAGGTTTAAAGGCTCATGTGCTTGTATGTTCACATGCTTTATAGATTTCATGTTCACATGTGTTCTTGCTTTAACGATCATAAGCTCTCATGTCTAATTGCATAGATGATCACATGCTTTTACGTTCACATCTTTGAAATTCACATACTTCTATGTACACATACTTTGTTGATCATACACTTCTATGTTCACATGCTTTGATAAATGTATGTGCCTATGTCAACAGGCTTTGAATAAAACTTGATCACTTGCCAATATGCCTTAATGCTCCTATGCCTGGACATTTCTACGATTGGATGCTCCTATGTTAACATACATCTTTGATGATCCCAAGTTTTGATGGTCATATGCTCCCATGCTGACATGCTTCGACAATTACATGCCCATTTTCTTTTTAAAATTCATGCTCGTATCTTTCGATGATTTGATTATTATATGCTCCTACATTCAAATGCTTTGATAATCACTTTCACAACAGCATAGATATTCACTCGTATGATAACCACACACATCTGCATACACTTGGATGCTAATATTTGTATAGGCTTGGAGGCTTAAGTGATCATTTACTTGGACGTTCGTACTCTCAAATGCTTTGATGATTTTGCTTGAATGCCGAGGTGATTGGTAGATTTGAGGTATGTGTACTTGCATTCTTAAATTTTCATATGCTTTATGCTCTCATGATCAAACCCTTGTATTCTCTCATGCTTAAATGCAACACATAAATTAAGTGTCACACCTAAATAGGATTTATTTTTTAACCACATGTGAACACACTTGATCAACAATATATCTATACGCTTGGATACAGAAACATTCGTGTGGTTGGATGCTCAGGCACATACATGCTTTAATGATTGTGGTTAAAGCCAAAGATAATTGAACGGTAAGATGTATGTGTACTTTGAGATTTAAATGTTCATGTGCTTGTATGTTCATATGCACTGTAGATTTCGTGCTCACATGTGTACTTGCTTTCACGATCATATGCTCTCACGTCTACTTGCTTAGATGATCACATGCTTTTACGTTCACATCTTTTGAAATTCACATACTTCTATGTACACATACTTTGTTGATTATACACTTCTATGTTCACATGCTTTGATAATCATATGCTCCAATGTCAACATGCTTCGAAGAGAACTTGTTCACTTTCCTATATGCCATAATGCTCATTTGCTTGGAAACTTCCATGATTGGATGCTCCAATGTTAACATACATCTTTGATGATTACAAGTTTTGATGGTCATATGCTCCCACGCTTACATGCTTTCACAATTACATGCCCACTTGCTTTTTAAATTTCATGCTCGTACCTTTCGACAATTTGATTATTATAGGCTCTTACATTCAAATGCTTTGATAGCCGCTTCCACACAGGCATAGATATTCACACATATGATATCCACACACATGTGCACACACTTGGAAGCAAATATTTGTACAGGCATGCAGGCTTAAGTGATCATGTAGTTGGACGTTCGTACGCTCAAATGCTTTGATGATTTTGCTTGAATACCGAGGTGATTGGTAGAATTGAGATATGTGTACTTGGGTTCTTTAAGTCTCATATGCTTTATGGTCTAGTGATCACATGATTGTATGCTATCATGATAAAATGCTTGTATTCTCTCATGCTTAAAAGCTACATATAAATTAAGGGTCAACCCTAAATAGGATTTATTTTTTAACCACATGTGAACACACTTGATCGACGAAATATCTATACGCTTGGAGTTCGAAACATTCGTGCAGTTGGATGCTCAGGCACATATATGCTCTGATGATTGTGTTTGAATCCGAAGGTAATTGAACGGAAAGATGTATATTTACTTTGAGGTTTAAATGCTCATGTGCTTGTATGTTCACTTGCTTTGTAGATTTCGTGGTCACATTTGTACTTGCTTTGTTGATCATATGCTATCACGTCTACTTGCTTAGATGATTACATGCTTTAACGTTTACGTCTTTTGAAATGCACATACTTCTATGTGCATATACTTTGTTGATCGTACACGTCTACGTTCACATGCTTTGATAATCGTATGCTCCTATGTCAACACACTTTGAAGAGAACTTGTTCACTTTCCTGTATGCCTTAATGCTCATATGTTTGGACACTTCTATGATTGGATGCTCCTATGTTAACATACATCTTTGATGATCACATGTTTTGATGGTCATATGCTCTCATGTCAACATGCTTCAACGATTACATGCCCACTTTCTTTTCAAAATTCATGCTCGTACCTTTCGACGATTTGATTATTATAGGCTCTTACATTCAAATGCTTTGATAGCTGCTTCCACACAAGCATAGATATTCACTCGTATGATATCCACACACATGTGCACACACATGGATGCTAATATTTGTATTGTCCTAGAGGCTTAATTGATCATATTGTTGGAGGTTCGTACGCTCAAATGCTTTGATGATTTTGCCTAAATGCCGAGGGGATTGGTCGATTTTAGATATGTGTGGTTGGGTTCTTAAATTCTCATATGCTTTATACTCTAATGATAACATGATTGTATGCTCTCTTGATCAAATGCTTGTATTCTCTCATGCTTAAATGCGACATATAAATTAAGTGTCACTCCTAAATAAGATTTATTTTTTAATCACAAGTAAACACACTTGATCGAGGATATATCTATATGCTTAGAGACCGAAACATTTGTGTAATTGGATGCTCGGGCACATACATGCTTCGATGATTGTGGTTAAATTCGAAGGTAATTGAATGGTAAGATGTAGGTGTACTTTGAGGTTTAAATGCTCATGTGCTTGTATGTTCACATGCTCTGTAGATTTCGTGCTCACATGTGTTCTTGCTTTGACGATTATATGCTCACATGTCTACTTGCATAGACAATCACATCCTTTTACTTTCACGTCTTTCGAAATTCACATACTTCTATGTATACATGCTTTGTTGATCATACACTTCTTTGTTCACATGCTTTGATAAATGTATGCTCCTATGTCAACAAGCATTGAAGAAAACCTGTTCACTTTCCAATATGCCTTCATGCTCATAAGCCTGGACACTTGTATGATTAGATGCTCCTATGTTAACATGCATCTTTGATGATCACATGTTTCGATGGTCATATGCTCCCATGCCAACGTGCTTTGACGATTACATGCCCACCTGCTTTTTAAATTTCATGCTCGTACCTTTCGACAATTTGGTTATTATAGGCTACATTCAAATGCTTTGATAGTTGCTTCCACAAAAGTATAGATATTCACACGTATGATATCCACACACATGTGCACACACTTGGAAGATAATATTTGTACAGGCATGTAGGCTTAAGTGATCATATAGTTGGACGTTCGTACGCTCAAATGCTTTGATGGTTTTGCTTGAATGCCGAGGTGATTGGTAGAATTGAGATATGTGTTCTTGGGTTCTTTAATTCTCATATGCTTTTTGCTCTAGTGATCACATGATTGTATGCTATTATGTTAAAATGCTTGTATTCTCTCACACTTAAAAGCTACATATAAATTAAGTGTCACACCTAAATAGGATTTATCTTTTACCCACATGTGAACACACATGATCAACGATATATCTATACGGTTGGAGACCAAATCGTTCGTGTCGTTGGATGCTCTGGCACATACATGCTCTGATGATTGTGGTTAAATCCAAAGGTAATTGAATGGTAAGATGTGTGTGTACTTTGAGGTTTAAATGCTCACGTGCTTGTATGTTCACATGCTTTGTTGATCTCATGCGCACTTGTATACTTGCTTTGACGATCATATACTCTCACGTCAACTGGCTTATATGTTCACATGTTTTTATGTTCACATCTTATGAAATTCACATACTTCTATGTACATATGTAAACACACTTGATCGATAATATATGTATACGCATATACATGCTTTGATGCGGGCACATACATGCTTTGATGAGATTGGTTAAATCCAAATGCAATTGAACGGTAAGATGCATGTGTACTTTGAGGTTTAAATGCTCATGTGCTTGCATGTTCACATGCTCTGTTGATCTTGTGCTCACGTGTATACTTGCTTTGACGATCATATACTTTCATGGCTACTTGCTTAAATAATCAAATGATTTTACGTTCACATCTTTTGAAATTCACATACTTCTATGCATATATACTTCTATGTATACATACTTTGTTGATCATAAACTTCTATGTTCACAAGCTTTGATAATCGTATCCTCCTATGTCAACATACTTTGAAAAGAACTTGTTCACTTTCCTATATGCCTTAATGCTCATATGCATAGATGCTTCTATGATTGGATGCTCCCATGTTAACAAACTTCTTTGATGATCGCATGTTTCGATGATCATATGCTCCCTTGCCTACATGCTTTATGGATTATATGCCTACTTGCTCTTTAAATTTCTTGCTCGTACCTTTCGACGTTTCGATTATTATATGCTCCTACATTCAAATGCTTTGATAATCACTTTCACACACCCACAGATATTCACTCGTATGATATCCACACACATGTGCACACACATGGATGCTAATATTTGTATAGGCTTAAAGGCCTAAGTGATCCTGTAGTTGGAATTTCGTACGCTCAATTACTTTGACGATTTTGATAGAATGCCTAAATGGTTGGTAGATTTGAGGTATGTGTACTTGGGTTTCTAAATTCTCATGCGCTTTATACTCTAGTGATCATATGATTGTATGCTCTCATGATCAAATGCTTGAATTCTCTCATGCTTAAATGTTATATATAAATTACGTGACACTCCTAAGTAAGATTTATTTTTGAACCACATGTGAACTCACTTGATCAACGATATATATATATATATATATATATATATACGCTTGGAGATCGAAAAGTTTAAGTAGTTGGATTCTTGGGCACATACATGTTTCAATGAGATTGGTTAAATCCAAATGCAATTGAACGGTAAGATGCATGTGTACTTTTAGGTTTAAATGCTCATGTGCTTGTATGTTCACATGCTTTGTTGATCTCGTGCTCACATGTATACTTGCTTCGACGATCATATGCTTTCACGGCTACTTGCTTAAATAATCACACGCTTTTATTTTCACATCTTTTGAAATTCACATATTTCTATGTGTACATACTTTGTTGATCATACACTTCTATGTTCACATGCTTTGATAATCGTATGCTCATATGTCAACATACTTTGAAGAGAACTTGTTTACTTTCCTATATGCCTTAATGCTCATATGCTTCGACACTTCTACGATTAGATGCTCCCATGTTAACAAACCTCTTCGATGATCACATGTTTCAATGGTCATATTCTCCCACGCCTACATGCTTTATGGATTACATGCCCACTTGCTCTTTAAATTTCATGCTTGTAACTTTCGACGTTTTGATTTTTATATGCTCCTACATTCAAATGCTTTCATAATCGCTTTCACACAACCATAGATATTCACTCGTATGATATCCACACACATGTGCACACACATGGATGCTAACATTTTTATAGGCATAGAGGCCTAAGTGATCCTGTAGTTGGACTTTTGTACGCTCAAATGCTTTGACGATTTTACTTGAATGCCTAGTTGGTTGGTAGATTTGAGGTATGTGTACTTGGATTCCTAAATTTTCATGTGCTTTATGCTCTAGTGATCATATGATTGTATGCTCTAGTGATCATATGATTGTATGCTCTCATGATCAAATGCTTGTATTCACTCATGCTTAAATGCTACATATAAATTACATGTCGCTTCTAAGTAAGATTTATTTTTTAACCACATGTGAACACACTTGATCGACGACATATGTATACACGTGGAAATCGAAATGTTTAAGTAGTTGGATGCTAGGGCACATACATGCTCTGATGAGATTGGTTAAATCCAAATGCAATTGAACGGTAAGATGTATGTGTACTTTGAGGTTTAAATGCTCATGTGCTTGTATGTTCATATGCTTTGTTGATCTCAAGCTCACATGTATACTTGCTTTATCGATCATATGCTCTCACGTTTACATGAATAAATGATCACATGTTTTTACATTCACATCTCTTAAAATTCACATACTTCTATGTACACATACTTTGTTGATCATATAATTCTATGTTCACACAGTTTGATAATCGTATGCTCCTATGTCAACATACTTTGAAGTGAATTTGTTCACTTTCCTATATGCTTTAATGCTAATATGCTTGGACACTTTTATGATTGGATGCTCCTACGTTAACATACCTTTTTGATGATTACATGTTTCGGTGGTCATAGTCTCTCATGCCTAAATGCTTTAAGTGTTACTTGTCCACTTGATCTATAAATTTCACGCTCGTAACATTCGACGTTTTGAATATTATATGCTCCTACATTCAAATGCTTTGATAATCAGTTACACACAAGCATAGATATTAATTCGTTTGATATCCACACACATGCGCACATACTTGGATGCTAATATTTCCCACTTGATCGACGATATATCTATACACTTGGAGATCGAAACATTCATGTAGTTGGATGCTCGGGGACATATATGCTTTTATGATTGTGGTTAAATCCAAAGGTAATTGAATGGTAAGATGTATGTGTACTTTGAGGTTTAAATGCTCATATGCTTGTGTGTTCACATGCTTTGTTGATCTCGTACTCACTTGTGTACTTGCTTTGACGATCATATGCTCTCACGTCTACTGGCTTATATGATCACATGCTTTTACATTCATATCTTATGAAATTCACATACTTCTATGTACACATACTTTGTTGATCTTACACTTCTATGTTCTCATGCTTTGATAATTGTATGCTCCTATGTCAACATGCTTTTAAGAGAACTTGTTCACTTTCCTGTATGCCATAATTCTCATATGCTTGGATAATTTTATGATTGGATGCTCCTATGTTAACATGCTTCTTTGAGGATGACATGTTTTGAGGGTCATATTCTCCCACGCCTACATGCATTAACGATTTGATGCCCTCTTGCTCTAAAAATTTCATGTTCAGACCATTTGACGATTTCATTATTATAATGTCCTTCATTCAAATGCTTTGATAATCACTTTCACATCAGGCAGAGATATTCACTCGTATGATATCCACACACATGCGCGCACACTTGGAAGCTAATATTTGTATAGTTTTGGAGGCTTAAGTGATCATGTTGTTGGACGTTCGTATGCTCAAATGCTTTAATGATTTTTCATGAATGTCAAGATAATTTGTAGATTTGAGCAGGGCCGGCTGAATGGGTGAGCAAAAGATGCGATCGCCTAAGGCCCCAAGTAAAAAATAGGCCCCCAAATTTTAACCAATAGAGTTATTTATAATCAATAAATAAAATAATATTTTTTTCCCAGATGAAAAACAAATAAAAATGAAAGAAAAATGCAACGTTCACAATATTTTTCACAACACTTTTACAACTAATGCTAAGTAGTAGGTTGTTACAACTTGTTATTGATGACAAAAAAATAATTATAGTGATATTGTCAAGTAGAAAACAAAAAGAAACTTAAAACCTAGGAGTTTTTGTAAAAAATTATTGTGAATGTTGCACTTCTAAAAAAAATAAGAATAATAATAAGAGTTGAGTTAGCAAACTTTTACTAGTTCTCATCTAAGTCTACAACTAACACCACTCTTTTACTTATTACTACAATCTGCCACATCAATAAGTATGAAAAAAATTTATCAAATTTTTTCTATCTATAAAATTTCTAAAAAAAGAAAAAATTTTACATAGTTCATGTTAATTAGTAGTAATTTTGCATCTAAAACAAGATAATCAATTTTCGCCTTAGGCCCCCAAATGCATCAAGCTGCCCCTGGATTTGAGGTATGTGCACTTGGGTTCTTAAATTCTCTTGTTCTTTATGCTCTAGTGATCATATGATTGTATGCTCTCATGGTCAATTGATTGTATTCTATCACATTTAAATGCTACATATAAATTTCGTGTCACTAGTAAATAAGATTTATTTTTGAACCACCTGTGAACACACTTCATTGACGATATATCTATACACTTGGAGATTAAAATGTTCAATTGGTTCGATGCCCGGGAACATACTTGCTTTGATGATTGTGGTTAAATCAAGAGGTAATTGAATGGTAAGATGTATGTGTACTTTGAGTTTTAAATGTTCATGTGCTTGTATTTTCACATGCTTTGTTGATCTCATGCTCACTTGTGTACTTGCTTTGACGATCATATGCTCTCACGTCTATTGGCTTATATAATCACATGCTTTTACGTTCACATCTTATGAAATTCACATACTTCTATGTACGCATACTTTGTTGATCTTACACTTCTTTGTTCCCATGCTTTGATAATCGTATGCTCCAATGTCAACATGCTTTTAAGAGAACTTGTTCACTTGCTTATATGCCTAAATGCTCATATGCTTGGACACTTTTATGATTGGATGCTACTATGTTAACATACCTCTTTGATGATCACATGTTTCGATGGTCACATGTTCCCAGACCCACATGCTTTAACGATTACATGCCCACATACTCTTTAAATTTCATGGTTGTACCCTTCGATGTTTTGATTATTATATGCTCCTACATTCAAATGCTTTAATAATCGCTTTCACACAAGCATAGATATTCACTCGTATGATATCCACACATATGTGCACATTCTTAGTTGCTAATATTTGTATAGGCTTGGAGGTTTTAGTGATCATGTAGTTGGACGTTCGTACGCTCAAATGCTTTGATAATTTTGCATGAATGCCAAGATGTTTGGTGGATTTGAGGTATGTGTACTTGGCTTCTTAAAATCTCATGTGCTTTATGTTCTACTGATCAAATGCTTGTATGCACTAATGATCAAATTCTTGTAATCTCTCATGCTTAAATGCTACATATGTATTAGGCGTCTCACCTAAAATAGATTTATTTTTAAGCCACATGTGAACACACTTCATCGACTATATATCAATATGCTTGGAGATCGAAACGTTCAACAAGTTGGATTCTCAGGAACATGCTTGCTTTGAAGATTCTGGTTAAATCCAAAGGTAATTGAACGGTAAGATGTATATATACTTTGAGTTTTAAATGCTCATGTGTTTGTATGTTCACATGCTTTGTTGATCTCGTGCTCATATGTGTACTTGCTTTGACGATCATATGCTCTCACGTCTACTTGCTTAAATGATCACTTGCTTTTACGTTCACATCTTTTGAAATTCACATACTTCTGTGTACACGACTTTGTTAATGATCATACACTTCTATGTTCCCATGTTTTCATAATCGTATGCTCCAATGTCAACATACTTTGAAGAGATCTTGTTCACTTTCCTATATGC
This sequence comes from Quercus robur, assembly GCF_932294415.1. Lineage (NCBI taxonomy): Eukaryota > Viridiplantae > Streptophyta > Magnoliopsida > Fagales > Fagaceae > Quercus > Quercus robur. Next base: position 28,302,117 of record NC_065534.1, on the reverse strand, counting down.
CTTAATGCTCATATGCTTGGACACTTTTATGATTGGATGCTCCTATGTTAACATACTTCTTTGAGGATCACATGTTTTGATGGCCATATTCTCCCACGCCTGCATGCATTAACGATTACATGCCCTCTTCTTCTTAAAATTTCATGCTTGTACCTTTCGACGATTTCATTATTATAATGTTCTACATTCAAATGCTTTGATAATCACTTTCACATCAGGTATAGATATTCACTCGCACACCTATGCGCGCACACCTAGATGCAAATATTTGTATAGTTTTGGAGGCTTAAGTGATCATGTAGTTGGACGTTCGTTCGCTCGAATGCTTTGATAATTTTATTTGATTGACGAGGTGAATGGTAGATTTGAGATATGTGTACTTGGGTTCTTAGGTTCTCATGTGCTTTATAATCTTGTGATCATATGATTGGATGCTTTCTTGATCAATTGATTTTATTATCTCATGCTTAAATACTACATATAAATCAAGTGTCACTCCTAAATAAAATTTATTTTTGAACCACATGAGAACATACTTAATCGACGATATATCTATACGCTTGAAGATCGAAACGTTCATGTAGTTGGATGCTCGGGGACATACATGCTTTGATGATTGTGGTTAAATCCAAAGGTAATTGAACAGTAAGATGTATGTGTACTTTGAGGTTTAAAAATGCTCATGTGCTTGTATGTTCACATGCTTTGTTGATCTCGTGCTCACTTGTGTACTTGTCTTGACGATCATATGCTCTCACGTCTATTGGCTTATATGATCAAATGCTTTTACGTCCAAATCTTATGAAATTCACATACTTCTATGTACACATACTTTGTTGATCTTACACTTCTATGTTCCCATGCTTTGATAGTCGTATGCTCCTATGTCAACCTGCTTTTAAGAGAACTTGTTCACTTTCCTATATGCCTTAATTCTCATATGCTTGGACACTACTATGATTGGATGCTCCTATGTTAACATACTTCTTTGAGGATCACATGTTTCGATGGTCATATTCTCCCACACCTACATGCATTAACAATTACCTGCCCTCTTGCTCTTAAAATTTCATGCTCAGACCACTCGACGATTTCATTATTATAATGTCCTACATTCAAATGCTTTGATAATCACTTTCACCTCAGGCATAGATATTCACTCGTATGATATCCACACACATGCGCACACACTTGGATGCTAATATTTCTATAGGTTTGGAGGCTTAAGTGATCATATGCTCTCACGTCCACTTACTTTATTGATCACTTGTTTTTACGTTCACATCTTTCGAAACTCACATACTTCTATGTACACATACTTTTTTTTATCATACACTTCTATGTTCACATGTATTGATAATCGTATGCTCCAATGTCAACATTCTTTGAAGAGAACTTGTTCTCTAGCCTATATGCCTTAATGCTCATATGCTTGAACACTTCTAGGTGGATGCTCCTATGCTAGCATACCTCTTTGATGATCACACGTTTCGATGGTCATATGCTCCCATGCGAAGTTGCTTTAACTATTACATGCCCACTTGCATTTAAAATTACATGCTCGTATCTTTCAATGATTTGATGATTACATGCTCCGACATTCAAATGCTTTGATAATCAATTTCACACAAGCATAGATATTCACTCGTATGATATCCATACACATGTGCACACACCTGGATACTATTATGTGTATAGGCTTGAAGGCTTAAGTGATTATGTAGTTGGATGTTCATACGTTCAAATGCTTTGATGATTTTTGCACAAATGCCAAGATGATTGGTAGATTTGAGGTATATGTACTTGGGTTCTTAAATTCTCATGTGCTTTTTGCTCTTGTGATCAAATGATTGTATGCTCTCATGATCAAATGCTTGTATTCTCTCATACTTAAATGCTACATATAAATTAAGTGCCACTCCAAAATAAAATTAATTTTCAAACCACTTGTGAATACACTTCATCGATGATATATCTATATGCTTGGAGATCGAAATGTTTATGTATTTGGATGCTCGGGCACATACATGCCTTGATGATTGTGGTTAAATCCTAAGGTAATTGAATGGTAAGATGTATGTGTACTTTGAGGTTTAAATGCTTATGTACTTATGTGTTCACATGCTTTATTGATCTCGTGCTCACATGTGTACTTGCTTTGACGATCATATGCTCTCATGTCTATTTGCTTAGATGATCAATTGCTTTTACAGTCACATCTTTTGAATTTCACATATTTCTATGTACACATACTTTTTTGATCGTACACTTCTATGTCAACATGCTTTGAGAATAACCTGTTCACTTTCCTATATGCCTTAATGCTAATATTCTTGGACACTTCTATGATTGGATGCTCCTACATTAACATATTTCTTTGACGATCACATATTTCGATGGTTATATGCTCCCATGTCTGCATTCTTTAACGGTTACACACCCACCTACTTTTAAAATTTCATTCTCATACCATTCGACGATTTGATATTTATATGCTCTGACATTCAAATGCTTTGATAATCGCTTTAACACAAGCATAGATATTCATTCATAAGATATCCACACATATGTGCACACACGTAGATGCTGATATGTGTATAAGGTTGGAGGCTTAAGTGATCTTGTAGTTGGAAGTTTGTATGCTCAAATGCTTTGATGATTTTTCATGATTGTCGAGGTGAATGGTAGATTTGAGATATGTGTACTTCGGTTCTTAAATTCTCATATGCTTTATGCTATAATGATCACATTATTGTATGCTCTCATGATCAAATGCTTGTATTTTCTGATGCTTAAATGCTACATATAAATTAAGTGTCACTCCCTCATAAGGTTTATTTTTTAACCACATATGAACACACTTGATCGACGATATATCTATAAACTTAGAGATTGAAATGCTCATGTAGTTGAATGCTTGGGCACTCACATGCTTTGATGATTGTGTATAAATCCTAAGGTAATTAAACAGTGTGATGTATGTGTACTTTGAGGTTTAAATGCTCATGTGCTTGTATGTTCACATGCTTCATTGATCTCGTGCTCATATCTGTACCTACATTGACGATCATATGCTCTCATGTCTACTAGCTTAGATGATCAAACGTTTTTATGTTCACATCTTTTGAAATTCATAAACTTCTTCGTACACATTCTTTGATAATTATATGCTCCTATGTCTACACGCTTTGAAGAGAACTTGTCCACATGCCTTAATGCTTATATGCTCGGACACTTCTATGATTGGATGCTCCTACGTTTGCATACTTCTTTGTTGATCACATGTTTCGATGGTTATATGCTCTCATGTCTACATGCTTAAACGATTACACGCCCACTTGCTTCTAAATGTTCATGGTCGTACCTTTGGACGATTTGATGATTATATGCTCCTACATTCAAATGCTTAGATAATCGCATGCACACAAGTATAGATATTCACTCGTATGGTGTCCACGCACATGTTCACACACTTGGATGCTAATATATTTATAGACTTTTAGGCTTAAGTGATCATGTGGTTAGACGTTCGTACGCACAATGCTTTGATGATTTTGCTTGAATACCGAGGTGATTGGTAGATTTGAGGTACGTGTACTTGGGTTCTTAAATTCTCATATGCTTTATGGTCTAGTGATCACATAATTGTATGCTCTCATGATCAAATGCTTGTATTCTCTCATGCTTAAACGCTACATATAAATTAAGTGTCACTCCCAAATAGGATTTATTTTTTACCCACATGTGAACACACATGATCAATGATATATCTATATGGTTGGAGACCAAAACATTCGTGTTGTTGGATGCTCTGGCACATACATGCTCTGATGGTTGTGGTTAAATCCAAAGGTAATTGAATGGTAAGATGTATGTGTACTTTGAGGTTTAAATGCTCATGTGCTTGTATGTTCACATGCTTTGTTGATCTCGTGCTCACTTGTATACTTGCTTTGACGATCATATGCTCTCACGTCAACTGGCTTATATGATCACATGCTTTTATGTTCACATCTTATGAAATTCACATACTTCTATGTACACATACTTTGTTGATCATACACTTCTACGTTCCCATGCTTTGATAATCGTATGCTCCTATGTCAACATGCTTTGAAGAGAACTTGTTCACTTTCCTATATGCCTTAATGCTCATATGCTTGGACACTTCAATGATTGGATGCTCCTATGTTAACATACTTCTTTGATGATCACATGTTTCGAGGGTCATATTCTCCTATACTGACATGCTTTAACGATTACATGCCCACTTGCTATTTAAATTTCATGCTAGTTCCATTCGACGATTTGATTATTATATGCTCCTACATTCAAATGCTTTGATAATCGCTTTCACACAAGAATAGATACTCACTCATATGATATCCACACACATGTGTACACAAATGGATGCTAATATTTGTAAAGGCTTCGAGGCCTAAGTGATCCTATAGTTGGACTTTCGACGCTCAAATACTTTGATGATATTGCTTGAATGCCATGATGGTTGGTGGATTTGAGGTATGTGTACTTGGGTTCCTAAATTCTCATGTGCTTGATGCTCTGATGATCATATGATTGTATGCTCTCATGATCAAATGCTTGTATTCTCTCATGCTTAAATGCTACATATAAATTACGTGTCGCTCCCGAGTAAGATTTTTTTTTTAACCACATGTGAACACACTTAATCGACGATATATGTATATGCATGGAGATCGAAACGTTTAAGCAGTTGGATGCTCGGGCACATACATGCTCTGATGAGATTGGTTAAATCCAAATGCAATTAAATGGTAAGATGTATGTGTACTTTTAGGTTTAAATGCTCATGTGCTTGTATGTTCACATGCTTTGTTGATTTCATCCTCACATGTATACTTGCTTTGACAATCATATGCACTCATGTCTACATGCACAAATGATCCCATGCTTTTACGTTCACATCTCTTGAAATTCACATACTTCTATGTACACATACTTTGTTGATCATACACTTCTATGTACACACGCTTTGATAATCGTATGCTCCTTTGTCAACATAGTTTGAAGAGAACTTGTTCACTTTCCTATATGCCTTAATGCTAATATGCTTGGATACTTCTATGATTGGATGCACCTATGTTAACATACTTCTTTGACGATTACATGTTTCGGTGGTCACATTCTCCCATGCGTAAATGCTTTAAGTGTTACTTGTCCACTTGCTCTTTAAATTTCATGCTCGTAACTTTCGACGTTTTGATTATTATATGCTCCTACATTCAAATGCTTTGATAATCAGTTTCTCACAAGCATAGATATTAACTCGTTTGATATCCACAAACATGCGCACAGACTTGGATGCTAATATTTCTATAGGCTTGGAGGCTTAAGTGATCGTGTAGTTGAAAGTTCGTACGCTAAAATGCTTTGATGATTTTTCTTGAATGTCAAGATGATTTGTAGATTTAAGGTATGCGTACTTGAGTTCTTACATTATCATGTGCTTTATGCTCTAGTGATCATATTGTTGTATGCTCTCATGATCAATTGCTTGCATTCTCTCACGCTTAAATACTACATATAAATTACGTGTCACTGCTAAATAAAATTTATTTTTGAACCACATGTGAACACACTTGATCGACGATATATCTATACACTAGAAGATTGAAATGTTCATGTAGTTGGATACTCAGGGACATACATGCTTTGATGATTGTGGTTAAATCCAAAGGTAATTGAACGGTAAGATGTATGTGTACTTTGAGATTTAAATGCTCATATTCTTGTATGTTCACATGCTTTGTTGATCTCGTACTCACTTGTGTGCTTGCTTTGACGATCATATGCTCTCACGTCTACTGGCTTATATGATCACATGCTTTTATGTTCACGTCTTATGAAATTCTCATACTTCTTTGCACACATACTTTGTTGATCATACACTTCTACATTCCCATGCTTTGATAATAGTATGCTCCTATGTCAACATGCTTTTAAGAGAACTTGTTCACTTTCCTATATGCCTTAACGCTCATATGCTTGGACACATTTATGATTGGATGCTCCTATGTTAACATTCTTCTTTGATGATCACATGTTTCGATGGTCATATTCTTCCGTGCCTACATGCTTTAACAATTACATGCCCACTTGCTCTTTAAATTTCGTGCTCATTCCCGTCGACGATTTAATTATTATATGCTCCTACATTCAAACGCTTTGATAATTGCTTACACACAACCATAGATACTCACTCATATGATATCCACACAAATGCGCACACACTTGGATGCTAATGTTTCAATAGGCTTGTAGGATTAAGTGATCATGTAGTTGGACGTTCGTATGCTCAAATGCTTTGATGATTTTTCTTAATTGTCGAGATGAATTGTAGATTTGAGGTATGTGTACATGAGTTCTTAAATTCTCATGTGCTTTATGCTCTAGTAATCATATGATTGTATGCTCTCATGATCAATTTCTTGTATTCTCTCATGCTTAAATGCTATGTACAAATTACCTGTCACTGCTAAATAAGATTTCTTTTTGAACCACATGTGAACACTTCATCGACGATATATCTATACGCTTGGAGATTGAAATGTTCAACTAGTTCGATGCTCAGGAACATATTTGCTTTAATGATTCTAGTTAAATCCAAAGGTAATTGAACGGTAAGATATATATGTACTTTGAGTTTTAAATGTTCATGTGCTTGTATTTTCACATGCTTTGTTGATCTCGTGCTGACTTGTGTACTTGCTTTGATGATCATATGCTCTCACATCTATTGGCTTATATAATCACAGGCTTTTACTCACATCTTATGAAATTCACATACTTCTATGTATGCATACTTTGTTGATCACACACATTTAAGTTCCCATGCTTTGATAATCGTATGCTCCATTGTCAGCATGCTATTAAAAGAACTTGTTCACTTGTCTATATGCCTGAATTCTCATATGCTTGGACACTTCTACGATTGCATGCTCCTATGTTAACATACTTCTTTGATGATCACATGTTTCGATGGTCACATGCTCCCACGCCCACATGCTTTAACGATTACATGCCCACTTACTCTTTAAATTTCATGGTTGTACCCTTCGGTGTTTTGATTATTTTATGCTCCTACATTCAAATGCTTTGATAATCGCTTTCGCACAAGCATAGATATTCACTTGTATGATATCCACACACATATGCACACTCTTGGTTGCTAATATTTGTATCGGCTTAGAGGTTTTAGGGATCATGTAGTTTGACGTTCATACGCTCAAATGTTTTGATAATTTTGGATGAATGCCAAGATGGTTGGTAGATTTGAGGTATGTATACTTGGCTTCTTAAATTCTCATGTGCTTTATGCTCTAGTGATCATATGCTTGTATGCACTCATGATCGAATTCTTGTAATCTCAAATGCTTAAATGTTACATATGAATTAGGAGTCACTCCTAAATAAGATTTATTTTTAAACCACATGTGAACACACTTTATCGACAATATATCTATAAGCTTGGATATCAAAACGTTCAACTTGTTGGATTCTTGGGAACGTGCTTGCTTTGAAGATTCTGGTTAAATCCAAAGGTAATTGAACGGTAAGATGTATGTGTACTTTGAGGTTTAAATGCTCATGTATTTGTATGTTCACATGCCTTGTTGATTTCGTGCTCACATGTGTACTTGCTTTGATGATCATATGCTCTAACGTCTACTTGCTTAGATGATCACTTGCTTTTACGTCCACATCTTTTGAAATTCACATACTTCTATGTATACATAATTTGTTGATGATCACAAACTTCTATTTTCACATGCTTAGATAATCATATGCTCCAATGTCAAAATGCTTTGAAGAGATCTTGTGCACTTTCCAATATGCCTTAATGCTCATATGCTTGGACACTTTTATGATTGGATGCTCCTTTATTAACATACTTCTTCGAGGATCACATGTTTCGATGGTCATATTCTCCCACACCTACATGCATTAACGATTACATGCCCTCTTGCTCTTTAAATTTTATCCTTGTACCTTTCGACATTTTGATTATTATATGCTCCAACATTCAGATGCTTTGATAACGATTACATGCCTTAATGCTCATATGCATGTAGGTGTGAAGAGATCTTGTGCACTTTCCAATATGCCTTAATGCTCATATGCTTGGACACTTTTATGATTGGATGCTCCTTTGTTAACATACTTCTTCGAGGATCACATGTTTCGATGGTCATATTCTCCCACACCTACATGCATTAACGATTACATGCCCTCTTGCTCTTTAAATTTTATCCTTGTACCTTTCGACATTTTGATTATTATATGCTCCAACATTCAGATGCTTTGATAATAACTTTCACACAATCATAGATATTCACTCGTATGATATCCACACATATGTGCACAAACTTGGATGCTAATATGTGTATTGGCTTGGGGGCTTAAGTGATCAAGTAGTTGGACGTTCGTTCGCTCGAATGCTTTGATAATATTACTTGATTGACGAGGTGAATGGTAGATTTGAGGTATGTATACTTGGGTTCTTAAGTTCTCATGTGCTTTATAATCTTGTGATCATATGATTGTATGCTCTCTTGATCAATTGCTTGTATTATCTCATGCTTAAATGCTACATATAAATCAAGTGTCACTCCTAAATAAGAATTATTTTTGAACCACATGTGAACACACTTGATCGACGATATATCTATATGCTTGGAGATCGAAACATTCATGTAGTTGGATGCGCGGGGACATACAAGCTTTGATGATTGTGGTTAAATCCAAAGGTAATTGAATGGTAAGATGTATGTGTACTTTGAGGTTTAAATGCTCATGTGCTTGTATGTTAACATGCTTTGTTGATCTCGTGCTCACTTGTGTACTTGTTTTGACGATCATATGCTCTCACGTCTACCGGCTTATACGATCACATGCTTTTACGTTCACATCTTACGAAATTCATATACTTCTATGTGCACATACTTTGTTGATCTTACACTTCTATGTTCCCATGTTTTGATAATCGTATGCTTCTATGTCAACATGCTTTTAAGAGAACTTGTTCACTTTCCTATATGCCTTAATTCTCATATGCTTGGACACTTCTATGATTGGATGCTCCTATGTTAAAATACTTCTTTGATGATCACATGTTTCGATGGTCATTTTCTCCCATGCCTACATACTTTAACTATTACATGCCCACTAGCTCTTTAAATTTCATGCTCGTTCCATTCGACGATTTGATTGTTATATGCTCCTACATTCAAATGCTTTATTAATCACTTTCACATAGGCATAGATATTCACTCGTATGATATCCACACACATGCGCACACACTTGGATGCTAATATTTGTATAGTTTTGGAGGCTTAAGTGATCATGCAATTGGACGTTCATACGCTCAAATGCTTTGATGATTTTTCATGAATGTCAAGATGATTTGTAGATTTGAGGTATGTGTACTTGGGTTCTTAAATTCTCTTGTGTTTTATGCTCTAGTGATCATATGATTGTATACTCTCGTGGTCAATTGCTTGTATTCTATCTTGTTTAAATGCTACATATAAATTTCGTGTCACTACTAAATAAGATTTATTTTTGAACCACATGTTAACACACTTCATCAACGATATATCTATACGCTTGGCGATTGAAACGTTCAACTAGTTCGATGCTCGGAAACATACTTGCTTTGATGATTCTAGTTAAATCCAACGATAATTGAACGGTAAGATTTATGTGTTCTTTGAGTTTTAAATGTTCATGTGCTTGTATTTTCACATGCTTTGTTGATCTAGTGCTCACTTGCGTACTTGCTTTGACAATCATATGCTCTCATGTCTATTGGCTTATATGATCACATGCTTTTACCTTCATAACTATGAAATTCACATACTTCTATGCACGCATACTTTGTTGATCATACACTTTTAAGTTCCCATGCTTTGATAATCGTATGTTCCAATGTCAACATTCTTTTAAGAGAACTTTTTCACTTGCCTATATGCCTGAATGCTCATATGCTTAGACACTTCTATGATTGGCTGCTACTATGTTAACATACTTTTTTGATGATCACATGTTTCGATGGTCACATGCTCCCACGCCCACATGCTTTAACGATTACATGCCCACTTACTCTTTAAATTTCATGGTTGTACCCTTCGGTGTTTTGATTATTATATGCTCCTACATTCAAATGCTTTGATAATTGCTTTCACACAAGCATGGATATTCACTCGTATGATATCCACACATATGTGCACACTCTTGGTTGCTAATATTTGTATAGACGTGGAGATTTTAGTGATCATGTAGTTGGACGTTCATACGCTCAAATGCGTTGATAATTTTGCATGAATGCCGAGATGGTTGGTAAATTTGTGTTATGTGTACTTGGCTTCTTAAATTCTCATGTGCTTTATTCTCTAGTGATCATATGCTTGTATGCACTCATGATCAAATTTTGGTAATCTCTCATGCTTAAATGCTACATAAGAATTAGGAGTCACTCCAAAATAAGATTTATATTTAAACCACATGTGAACACACTTTATCGACGATATATCTATACGCTTAGAGATCGAAACATTCAACTAGTTCGATTTTGGGGAACATACTTGCTTTGAAGGTTCTGGTTAAATCCAAAGGTAATTGAACAGTAAGATGTATGTGTACTTTGAGGTTTAAATGCTCATGTGTTTGTATGTTCACATGCTTTGTTGATCTCGTGCTCACATGTGTACTCGCTTTAACGATTATATGCTCTCACGTCTACTTTCTTAGATGATCACTTGCTTTTACGTTCACATCTATTGAAATTCACATACTTCTATGTACACATACTTTGTTGATGATCATACACTTCTATGTTCACATGCTTTGATAGCCGTATGCTCCAATGTCAACAATGTTTAAAGAGATCTTGTTCACTTTCCTATATGCCTTAATGCTCATAAGCTTGGACACTTTTTTGATTGGATTCTCCTATGTTATCATACTTCTTTGAGGATCACATGTTTTGATGGTCATATTTCCCACACCTACATGCATTAACGATTACATATCCTCTTGCTCTTAAAATTTCAAGCTCGGTCCATTCGACGATTTCATTATTATAATGTCCTATATTCAAATGCTTTGATAATCACTTTCACATCAGGCATAGATATTCACTCGTATGATATTCACACATATGCGCACACACTTGGATGCTAATATTTCTACAGGCTTTGAGGCTTAAATGATCATATAGTTGGACGTTCATACGCTCAAATGCTTTGATGATTTTTCATGAATGTCGAGATGATTTGTAGATTTGAAGTATGTGCACTTGGGTTCCTAAATTCTAATGTGCTTTATGCCCTAGTGATCATATGATTGTATGCTCTCATGGTCAATCGCTTGTATTCTCTCAAGCTTAAATGCTACATATAAATTAAGTGTCACTCCTAATTAGATTTATTTTTGAAGCACATGTGAACACACTTGATCGATGATATATCTATACACTTGGGGATCGAAACGTTATTGAACGGTAAGATGTATGTTTACTTTGAGGTTTAAATGCTCATGTTGTTGTATGTTCTCACATGCTTTGTTGATCTCGTGCTCACTTGTGTACTTGCTTTGATGATCACATGCTCTCACGTCTACTGGCATATATGATCACATGTTTTTACGTTCACATCTTATGAAATTCACATACTCCTATGTACGCATACTTTGTTGATCATACACTTCTACGTTCCCATGCTTTGATAATCGTATGCTCCTATGTCAACGAGCTTTGAAGGGAACTAGTTCACTTTCCTATATGCCATAATGCTCATATTCTTGGACAATTCTATGATTGGATGCTCTTATGTTAACATACTTCTTTGATGATCACATGCTTCGATGCTCAAATGCTCCCATGCCTACATGCTGTAAGGATTAAACGCCCACTTGCTCTTTAAATTTCATGCTCGTACCATTCGTCATTTTGATTATTATATGCTCCTACATTCAAATGCTTTGATAATCATTTTCACACAAACTTAGATATTCACTCGTATGATATCCACTCACATGTGCACACACTTGGATGCTCAAATTTGTATAGGCTTGTAGGCTTAAGTGATCATGTAGTTGGTCATTCGTACGCTCAAATGCTTTGATGATTTTTCTTGAATGCCGAGATGGTTAGTAGATTTGAGGTATGTGCACTTGGGTTCCTAAATTCTCATGTGCTTTATGCCCTAGTGATCATATGATTGTATGCTCTCATGATCAATTTCTTGTATTCTCTTATGCTTAAATGCTACATATAAATTAAGTGTCACTCCTAAATAAGATTTATTTTTGAAACACATGTGAACACACTTGATCGACGATATATCTCTATGATTGAAGATCGAAACCGTCACGTAGTTAGATGCTCAGGCATATACATGGTTTAATGATTGTGGTTAAATCCCAAGGTAATTGAATGGTAAGATGTATGTGTACTTTGTGGTCAAAATGTTCATGTGCTTGTATGTTCACATGCTTTGTTGATCTCGTGCTCACTTGTGTACTTGCTTTGACGATCATATGCTCTCACATGTATTGGCTTATATGATCACTTGCTTTTACATTCACATCTTATGTAATTCACATACTTCTATGTACACATACTTTGTTGATCATACACTTTTAAGTTCCCATGCTTTCATAATCGTATGCTCCTATGTCAACATGCTTTTAAGAGAACTTGGTCACTAGCCTATATGCCTATATGCTCATATGCTTGGACAATTCTATGATTGGATGCACCTATGTTAACATACTTCTTTGATGATCACATGTTTCGATGGTCACATACTCCCACGCTTAGGGACGGACCTACACTATGCAAGAGGGGGGCCATTGCCCCTCCCCCTCCCCCCCCAAACAAAAAAAAAAACTAGTATAAAAAAATTAAGATTTGCCCTTATATATATATATATATATTTGTCTCTCCTCATCTAAAATATTTAGATATTGACCTATAAGAAAATAAATAAATAAATAAAATTCATGCCCCTTTAGCTACAAAACCAAAAAAAATAAAATAAATTTGGATTGAACAAAAACCGCACACAAAATAAAAAACACTTTTTTTGTATGTTATACTTTGTTGATGTATTTTATAATATGAAATGTTTAAGAAACACTTATTTTGCAGGTAATATTTTGTTGAATATGAAATAGATGTTTGTTTTTATTTTCATAATTTTTTTTTTTTTTTTGGTTTTAAGCTTTGCCCCCCTCAGGTATGAATCCTAGTTCCATCCCTGCCCACGCTTACATGCTTTAACGATTACATGCCCACTTACTCTTTAAATTTCATGGTCATACCTTTCGTTGTTTTGATTATTATATGTTCCTACATTCAAATGCTTTGATAATCGCTTCCACGCAAGCAAAGATATTCACTCGTATGATATCCACACACATGTGCACACTCTTGGATGCTAATATTTGTATAGGCATGGAGGCTTAAGTTATCATGTGATTGGATGTTCGTAAGCTCAAATGCTTTGATAATTTTGCATGAATGCTAAGATGATTAAAGATTTAAGGTATGTGTACTTGGGTTCTTAAATTCTCATGTGTTTTATGCTCTAGTGATCATATGATTGTATGCACTCAAGATCAAATGCTTGTATTCTCTAATGTTTAAATGCTGCATATAAATTAGGTGTCACTACTAAATAAGATTTATTTTTGAACCACATGTGGACACACTTCATCGACAATATATCTATACGCTTGGAGATCAAAACGTTCAACTAGTTGGATGCTCGGGGACATACATGCTTTGATGATTGTGGTTAAATCAAAAGGTATTTGAACGGTAAGATGTATGTGTTCTTTGAGGTTTAAATGGTCATGTGTTTGTATGTTCACGTGCTCACTTGTGTACTTGCTTTGACGATCATATGCTCTCACGTCTACTGGCTTATATGATCACATGCTTTTACGGTTGCATCTTATGAAATTCACATACTTCTATGTACACATACTTTGTTGATCATACACTTCTACGTCCACATGCTTTGATAATCATATGCTCCTATATGCCATAATGCTCATATGCTTGGACACTTTTATGATTGGATCCTCTTATGTTAACATATTTCTTTGATGATCGCATGCTTTAATGGTCAAATGCTCCCATGCCTACAAGCTGTAAGGATTACACGCCCACTTACTCTTTAAATTTCATGCTCGTACCTTTCGTCATTTTGATTATTATATGCTACTACATTCAAATGCTTTGATAATCACACAAGTATAGATATTCACTCATATGATATTCACACACATGTGCACACACTTAGATGCTAATATTTGTATAGGCTTGGAGGCTTAAGTGATCACGCAGTTTGTCGTTTGTACGCTCAAACGCTTTGATGATTTTGCTTGAATGCAGGGATGGTTGGTAGATTTGATTAAATGCTACATATAAATTAAGTGTCACTCCATAAAATTTATTTTTTAACCATATGTGAACACAATTGATCGACGATATACCTATACGCTTAGAGATTGAAATGCTCATGTAGTTGAATGCTTGGGCACTCACATGCTTTGTTGATTGTGCATAAATCCTAAGGTAATTGAATGGTGGGATGTATATGTACTTTGAGGTTTAAATGCACATGTGCTTGTATGTTCACATGCTTTGTTGATCTCGTGCTCACATATGTACATACATTGACAATCATATGCTCTCATGTCTACCAGCTTAGGTGATTAAATGCTTTTATGTTCACATCATTTTAAATTTACAAATTTTTTTGTACACATGCTTTGACGATCATACATTTCTATCTACACATTCTCTGATAATTATACGCTCCTATGTCTACATGCTTTGAATAGAACTTGTCCACATGCCTTAATGCTTATATGCTCAAACACTTCTTGGATTGGATGCTCCCACCTTTGCATACTTCTTTGTTGATCACATGTTTCGATGGTCATATGCTCGCATGCCTACATGCTTAAACAATTACATGCCCACTTGCTTCTAAAATTTTATGGTCGTACCTTTGGACGATTTGATGATTATATGCTCCTATATTCAAATGCTTTGATAATCGCATGCACAAAAGCAAGATATTCACTCGTATGGTGCCCACACACATGTGCACAGACTTGGATGCTAATATATGTATAGGCTTTAAGGCTTAAGTAATCATGTGGTTGGACGTTTGTACTCTCAAATGCTTGGATCATTATGCTTGAATGCCAAGGTGATTGGTAGATTTGAGGTACGTGTACTTGGGTTGTTAAATTCTCATATGCTTTATGGCCTAGTGATCACATGATTGTATACTCTTATGATCAAGTGCTTGTATTCTCTCAAGATTAAACACTACATATAAATTAAGTGTCTCTCCTAAATAAGATTTATTTTTGAACCACATATGAACATACTTGATCGTTGATATATCAATGCGCTTGGAGATCGAAACATTCATGTAGTTGGATGCTCGAGCACACACATGCTTTAATGATTGTGCTTAACTCCTATGGTAGTTGAACTATATGATGCATGTGTACTTTGAGGTTTAAATGCTTATGTGCTAGTATGTTCGTATGCTTTGTTGAACTCGTGCTCACATGGGTACTTGCTTTGACGATCATATGCTCTCATGTCTACTTGCATAGATGATCTCTTGCTTTTACGTTCATATATTTTGAAATTCACAGACTTCTATGTACACATACTTTGACGGTCATACACTTCAATGTTCACATGCTTTGATAATCGTATGCTTCTATGTCAACATGCTTTAAAGAGAACTTGTTCACTTGCCAATATGCCTTAATGCTTATATGCTTCGACACTTCTATGATTGGATGCTCCTACATTAACATACTTCTTTGATGATCACATGTTTCAATGGTCATATTCTCCCATGCCCACATGCTTTCACGATTACGTGCCCACTTCCTTTTAAATTTTCAACCTCGTACCTTTCGATGATTTGATGTTTATATGCTTCGACATTCAAATGCTTTGATAATCGCTTTCACACAAGCATAGATATTCACTCGTATGATATCCACACACATTTGCACACACCTGGATGCTAATATATGTATAGAGTTGGAGGCTTAAGTGATCATGTAGTTGGACATTTGTACGCTTAAATGCTTTGATGATTTTGCTTGAATGCTGAGGTGATTGATAGATTTGAGGTATGTGTACTTGGGTTCTTAAATTCTCATATGCTTTATGGTCTAGTGATCACATGATTGTATGCTTTCATGATCAAATACTTGTATTCTCTCCTGCTTAAACGCTACATATAAATTAAGTGTCACTCCTAAATAAGATTTATTTTTGAACCACATGTGAACATACTTGATCGATGATATATCTATACGCTTGGAGATCGAAACGTTCATGTAGTAGGATGCTCGGGCACACACATGCTTTAATGATTGTGCTTAACTTCTAAGGTAGTTGAACGATAAGATGCATGTGTACATTGAGGTTTAAATGCTCGTGTACTTGTATGTTCACATGCTTTGTTGATCTCGTGCTCGTACTTGCTTTAACAATCATATGCTTTCATGTCTACTTGCTTAGATGATCACTTGCTTTTACGTTCATATATTTTGAAATTCACAGACTTCTATGTACACATACTTTGTTGATCATACACTTCTATGTTCACATGCTTTGATAATCGTATGCTCCTATGTCAACATGCTTTGAAGAGAACTGGTTCACTTGCCTATATGCCTTAATGCTCATATGCTTGGACACTTCTATGATTGGATGCTCCTACGTTAACATACTTCTTTGATGATAACATTTTTTGAAGGTCATATGCTTCCATGCCTACATGGTTTCATGATTACATGCCTATTTGCTTTTAAAATTTCATGCACGTACCTTTTGATGATTTCGTGTTTATATGCTCCGACATTCAAATGCTTTGATAATCGCTTTCATACAAGCATATATATTCACTCTTATGATATCCTCACACATGTGCACACACTTAGATGCTAATATGTGTATTGAAGAGAACTTGTTCACTTGCCTATATGCCTTAATGCTCATATGCTTGGACTCTTCTATGATTGGAGGCTCCTACGTTAACATACTTCTTTGATGATAACATGTTTCGATGGTCATATGCTCCCGTGCCTACAAGCTTTCACGATTACAAGTCCACTTGCTTTTAAAATTTCATGCTCTTACCTTTCGATGATTTGATGTTTATATGCTCTGACATTCAAATGCTTTGATAATCGCTTTCATACAAGCATAGATATTCACTCGTATAATATTCTCACACATGTGCACACACTTGGATGCTAATATGTGAATAGGCTTGGAGGCTTAAGTGATCATGGAGTTAGACGTTCGTACGCTCAAATGCTTTGATGATTTTGCTTGAATGTCGAGGTGATTGGTAGATTTGAGGTATTTGTACTTGGGTTCTTAAATTCTCATATGCTTTATGGTCTAGTGATCCCATTATTGTTTGCTATCATGATCAAATGCTTGTATTCTCTCATGCTTAAATGCTACATATAAATTAAGTGTCACTCTTTCATAAGATTTATTTTTTAACCACATTTGAACACAGTGGATTGACGATATATCTATACGCTTGGAGACCGAAACGTTTGTGTAGTTGGATGCTCGGCACATACATGCTTTGATGATTGTGCTTAAATCTGAAGGTAATTGAACAGTAAGATGTATGTGTACTTTGAGGTTTAAAAGCTCATGAGCTTGTATGTTCACTTTCGTTATTGATCTCATGCTCACATGTGTACTTACTTTGATGATTATATGCTCTCATGTCCACTTGCTTAGATGATCAAATGTTTTTTCGTTCACATCTTTTGAAATTCACATACTTCGATGTACAGGTGCTTTGATAATTGTATGCTCCTATGTCAACATGCTTTGAAGATAACTTGTTCTCTTGCCTATATGTCTTAATGCTCATATGCTTGGACACTTCATTGATTGGATGCTCCTTTGTTAAAATACTTCTTTGATGATCAAACATTTCGATGGTCATATGCTCCCATGCCTTTGTGTTCTAACAATTACATATGCAATTGCTTTTAGGATTTCATGCTCCTACATTCAAATGCTTTGATAAACACATGCTCACAAGTATTGATATTCACTTGAATGATATCCATGCACATGTGCACACACTTGGATGCCAGTATGTGTATAGGCTGGGAGGCTTAAGTGATCATGTAGTTGGACGTTCGTAGGCTCAAATGCTTTGATGATTTTGCTTGAATGCTGAGGTGATTGGTAGATTTGAGTTACGTACTTAGGTTCTTAAATTCTCATATGCTTTATGCTCTAGTGATCACATGATCGTATGCTCTCATGATCAAATGCTTGTATTCTCTCATGCTTAAACGCTACATATAAATTAAGTGTCACTCCTTCAAAAGATTTATTTTTTAACCACGTGTGAACACACTTGATCGACGATATATCTATACTCTGGGAGACTGAAACGTTCATGTAGTTGGATTCTCGGGCACCCACATGCTTTAATGATTGTGCTTAAATCCTATGGTAATTGTACAGTACGATGTATTTGTACTTTCAGGTTTGAATGCTCATGTGTCTGTATGTTCACATGCTTTGTTGATCTTAAGCTCAAATTTGTACAAGCTTTGACGATCATATGCTCTCATGCCTACATCCTTTGATGATCACATGCTTTTAAGTTCACATCTTTTCAAATTCACATACTTCTATGTACACATGCTTTATTGATCATACACTTCTATGTTCACATGCTTTAGTAATCGTATGCTCGAATGTCAACATGCTTGGAAGAGAACCTGTTCACTTGCCTATATGCCTTAATGCTCATATGCTTGGACACTTCTATGATTGGATGCTCCTATGTTAACATACATCTTTGATGATCAAATGTTTTGTTGGTCATATGCTACCATGCCAACATGCTTTAACTACATGTGCAATTGCTTTTAAGATTTCATGCTCCTACATTCAAATGCTTTGATAAACGCATGCTCACAAGTATTGATATTCACTCGAATGATATCCACACATATGTGCACAAACTTTAATGCTAATATTTGTATAGACTTGGAGACTTAAATGATCGTGTAGTTAGATGTTCGTATGCTCAAATGCTTTGATGATTTTGCTTGAATGCCAAGGTGATTGGAAGATTTGAGGTATGTGTACTTTGGTTCTTATAATTTCGTATGCTTTATGCTCTAATGATCACATGATTGTATGCTCTCCTAAATAAATGCTTGTATTCTCTCATACTTAAATGCTACATATAAATTAAGTGTCACTCCTTCATAAGATTTATTTTTTAACCACTTGTGAACACACTTGATCGACGATATATCTATACGCTTGGAGACCGAAATGTTCATGTAGTCGGATGCTCGGGCACAAAAATGCTTTGATGATTGTGCTTACCTCCGAAGGTAGCTAAACGATATGATGCATGTGTACTTTGAGATTTAAATGCTCATGTGCTTGTATGTTCACATGCTTTGTTGATCTCGTGCTCGCATGTGTACTTGCTTTGATGATCATATCCTCTCTTGTCCACTTGCTTAGATGATCACTTGCTTTTACGTTCATATATTTTGAAATTCACATACTTTTATGTACACATACTTTGTTGATCATACACTTCTATATTCACATGCTTTGATAATCGTATGCTCCTATGTCAACATGTTTTGAAGAGAACTTGTTCACATGCCTATATGCCTTAAAGCTCATTTGCTTGGACACTTCTATGATTGGATGCTCCTACGTTAACATACTTCTTTGATGATCACATGTTTCGATGGTCATATGTTCCCATGCCTACATGCTTTCACTATTACATGCCCACATGCTTTTAAAATTTCATGCTCGTACCTTTCAACGATTTGATGTTTATAACCTCCGACATTCAAATGCTTTGATAATTGCTTTCAAACAATCATAGATATTCACTCGTATGATATCCATACACATGTGCACACATTTGGATGCTAATATGTGTATAGGCTTAGAGGCTTAATTAATCATGTAGTTGGACGTTCGTACGCTCAAATGTTTTATTGATTTTTCTTGAATGCCGAGATGATTGGTAGATTTGAGGTATGTGTACTTGGGTTCTTAAATTCGCATGATCAAATGCTCTCATGATCAAATGCTTGTATTGTCTCATGCTTAAATGGTACATATAAATTAAGTGTCACTCCATCATAAGATTTATTTTTTACCCACATGTGAACTGACTTGATTGACGATATATCTTTACGCTTGGACACTGAAATGTTCATGTAGTTAGATGCTCAGGCACTCACATGCTTTGATGATTGTACTTATATCCTAAGGTAATTAAACGGTAAGATGTATGAGTACTTTGAGGTATAAATGCTCCTGTGCTTGTACATTCACATGCTTAGTTGATCTTGTGCTCACATGTGTACTTGCTTTGACGATCATATGCTCTCATGTCTACTTGCTTAGATGATCCCATGCTTTTATGTTCACATCTTTCGAAATTCACAAACTTTAATGTACACATGCTTTGATAATCATACATTTCTATGTTCTCAAGCTTTAATAATCGTATGCTCCTATGTTTACATGCTTTGAAGAGAACTTGTCCACGTGCCAATATGGCTTAGTGCTCATACGCTTGAACACTTCTGTGATTGGATGCTGCTACATTAACGTACTTCTTTGATGATCACATGTTTCGATGGTCATATGCTGCCATGTCTATATGTTTTAACGATTACATGTACATGCCCACTTGCTTTTATAATTTCATGCTCAAACGTTTGGACGATTTAAAGATTATATGCTCTTACAATCAGTTGCTTTGATAATCGCATGCTCACAAGTACTGATATTGACACATATGATATCCATGCGCACATAGGCCCACACTTGGATGCTAATATGTGTGTAGGCTTGGAGGCTTAAGTGATCATGTACTTAGATATTCGTACACTTAAACATTTTGATGATTGTGTTTAAATCCTAAGGTAGTTAAACGCGTGTGTACTTTGAGGTTATTTTGCTCATGTGCTTGTATGTTCACATGCTTTGTGGATCTCGTGCTCACATGTGTACTAGCTTTGACAATCTTATGCTCACAAGTCTACTTGCATAGATGATCACATGATTTTACGTTCGTATCTTTTGAAATTCACATACTTCTATGTACACATACTTTGTTGATCATACACTTCCAAGTTCACATGCTCTGATAATCGTATGCTCCTATTTCAACATGCTTTGAAGACAACTTGTTCACTTTCCTATATGCCTTAATGCTCATATGCTTGGACAGTTCTATGATTGGATGCTCCTATGTTAACATACATCTTTGATGATCAAATGTTTTGTTGGTCATATGCTACCATGCCAACATGCTTTAACTATTACATGCCCACTTTCTTTGAAAATTATATGCTCGTACCTTTCAACGATTTGATGATTACATGCTCCGACATTCATATGCTTTGATAATCTCTTTCACACAAGCATAGATATTTACTCGTATGATATCCACACACATGTGCACACACTTGGATGCTAATATGTGTATAGGCTTGGAGGCTTAAGTGATCATGTAGTTGGACGTTCATTCGCTCAAATGCTTTGATGATTTTGCATGAATGCCGAGATGATTGGTAGACTATAGCTTTGTGTACTTGGGTTCTTAAATTCTCATATGCTTTATGCTCTAGTGATTATATGATTATATGCTTCCATGATAAATAGCATGTATTCCCTCATGCTTAAATGTTACATATAAATTAAGTGTCACACCTAAATAAGATTTAATTTTGAACCACATGTGAACATACTTAATCGACGTTATATCTATATGCTTGGAGGACAAAACGTTCGTGTAGTTGGATGCTTGGGTACATACATGCTTTGATGATTGTGGCTAAATCCTAAGGTAGTTGAATGGTAAGATGATATAGATTAAGTGTCACACCTAAATAAGATTTATTTTTGAACCACATGTGAACATACTTGATCGACAATATATCTATATGCTTGGAGAATGAAACGTTCGTCTAGTTGGATGCTTGGGTACATACATGCTTTGATGATTGTGGTTAAATCCTAAGGTAGTTGAACGGTAAGATGTATGTGTTCTTTGAGGTCTAAATGCTCATGTGCTTGTATGTTCACATGCTTTGTTGATCTCGTACAGACATGTGGACTTGCTTTGACGACCATATGCTCTCAAGTCTACTTGCTAAGATGATCGCTTGCTTTTACGTTCACATCTTTTGAAATTCACATACTTCTATGTACACATATTTTGTTGATCATACACTTATATGTTCCCATGCTTTGATAATTGTATGCTCCTATGTCAACAGGCTTTAAAGAGAACTTGTTCACTTTCTTATATGCCTCAATTCTCTTATGCTTGGACACTTCTATGATTGGATGCTCCTATGTTAACATATTTCTTTGATGATCACATGTTTCGATGGTAGTATGCTCCCATGCCTACATGCTTTAAGGATTACATGCCCACTTGCTCTTTAAATTTCATGCTCTTACCTTTCGGCGTTTTGATTATTATATGCTCCTGCATTCAAATGCTTTAATAATCACTTTCACACAAGCATAGATATTCACTTGTATGATATCCACACACATGCACACAAACTTGAATGCTAATATTTCTATAGGCTTGGAGGCTTAATTGATTATGTAGTTGGACGTTGCGCTCAAATGCTTTGATGATTTTTCTTGAATGTTGAGATGATTTGTAGATTCGAGGTACGTGTACTTGGGTTCTTAAATTCTCATGTGCTTTATGCTCTAATGATCATATTATTGTATGCTCCCATGATCAATTGCTTGTATTCTCTCATGCTTAAATACTACATATAAATTACGTGTCACTGCTAAATAAGATTTATTTTTGAACCAAATGTGAACACACTTGATCGACGATATATCTATACGCTTAGAGAACGAAACATTCATATAGTTGGATGCTCAGGAACATACATGCTTTGATGATTGTGGTTAAATTCAAACGTAGTTGAACAGTAAGATGTATGTGTACTTTGAGGTTTAAATGCACATGTGCTTGTATGTTCATATGCTTTGTTGATCTCGTGCTCACTTGTGTACTTGCTTTGATGAACATATGCTCTCATGTCTACTGGCTTATATGATCACTTGCTTTTATGTTCACATCTTAGGAAATTCACATACTTCTATGTACACATACTTTATGGATCATACACTTCTACGTTCCCAAGTTTTGATAATCGTATATTCCTATGTCAACATGTTTTGAAGAGAACTTGTTCTCTTTCATATATGTCGTAATGCTCATATGCTAGGACACTTCACTGATTGGATGGTCCTATGTTAACATTCTTCTTTGATGATCACATGTTTCAATGGTCATATTCTCCCATGCCTACATGCTTTAACGATTACATGCCCACTTGCTCTTTAAATTTCGTGCTCGTTCCACTCGACGTTTTGATAATTATATGCTCCTACATTCAAATGCATTGATAATCGCTTTCATACAAGCATAGATATTCACTCATATGATATCCACACACATGTACACACACTTGGAAGCTAATATTTCTATAGGCATGGAGGCTTAGGTGATCATGTAGTTGGAGATTCGTACGCTCAAATGCTTTGATGATTTTTCTTGAATGTTGAGATGATTTGTAGATTTTGGGTGTGTGCACTTAGGTTCTTAAATTCTCATGTGCTTTATGCTCTAGTGATCATATTATTGTATGCTCTCATGATCAATTGCTTGTATTCTCTCATTCTTAATTGCTACAAATAAATTTCGTGTCACTGCTAAATAAGATTTATTTTTGAACCGCATGTGAACACACTTGATCGACGATATATCTATACGCTTGGGGATCGAAACGTTCATGTCGTTGGATGCTCGGGCACATACATGCATTGATGAGATTGGTTAAATCCAAATTCAATTGAACGGTAAGATGTATGTGTACTTTGAGGTTTTAATGATCACGTGCTTGTATGTTCACCTGCTTTGTTGATCTTGTGCCCACATGTGTACCTGCTTTGACTATCATATGCTCTCACGTCTACTTGCTTAAATGATCATATGCTTTTACGTTCACATCTTTTGAAATTCACATACTTCTATGTACACATACTTTGTTGATCATACACTTCTATGTTCACCCGCATTGATAATCGTATGCTCCTATGTCAACATACATTGAAGAGAACTTGTTCACTTTCCTATATGCCTTAATGCTCATATGCTTGGACACTTCTATGATTGGATGCTCCTATGTTAACATACTTCTTTGATGATCACATGTTTCGGTGGTCATATTCTCCTTTGCCTACATGCTTTAAGTGTTACATGTCCACTTACTCATTAAATTTCATGGTCGTAACTTTTGACGTTTTGATTATTATATGCTACTACATTCAAATGCTTTGATAATCGCTTTCACACAAGCATAGATATTCACTCGTATGATATCCACACACATGCGCACACACTTGAATGCTAATATTTGTATAGGCTTGGAGGCTTAAGTAATTATGTAGTTGGACATTTGTACGCTCAAATGTTTCGATGATTTTGCTTGAATGCCGAGATGATTGGTAGATTTGAGGTATGTGTACTTGGATTCTTAAATTCTCATGTGCTTTTTGCTCTAGTGATCGTATGATTGTATGCACTCTAGATCGAATGCTTTTATTCTCTCTTGCTTAAATGCTACACATAAATTTAGTGTCAGTCCTAAGTAAGATTTATTTTTGAACCATAATGGAATACACTTGGTCAGCGATATATCTATACGCTTGGAGATCGAAACACTCATGTAATTGGATGCTCGGGGACATACATGCTTTGATGAGATTAGTTAAATCCAAATGCAATTGAACGGTAAGATGTTTGTGTACTTTCTGGTTTAAATGCTCATTTGCTTGTATATTCGCATGCTTGTATATTCGCATGCTTTGTTGATCTGCTCACTATTGTACTTGCCTTGACGATCATATTCTCTCACGTCTACTGGCATATATGATCACATGCTTTTACGTTCACTTTTTATGAAATTCACAAACTTCCATGTACACGTACTTTGTTGATCATACACTTCTATGTTCCCATGCTTTGATAATTGTATACTCCTATGTCAACATATTTTGAAGAGAACTTGTTCACTTTCTTATTTGCCTAAATTTTCTTATGTTGGGACACTTCTATGATTGGATGCTCCTATGTTAACATACTTCTTTGATGATCATATGTTTCGATGGTCTTATGCTCCCATGCCTACATGCTTTAAGGATTACATACCCACTTGCTCTTTAAATTTCATGCTCTTACCTTTCGGCGTTTTGATTATTATATGCTCCTACATTCAAATGCTTTAATAATCAGTTTAACACATGCATAGATATTCACTCGTATGATATCCACACACATGTCCACACAATTGGATGCTAATGTGATCATGTAGTCGGACGTTCGTACTCTCAAATGCTTTGATGATTTTGCTTGAATGCCGAGGTGATTGGTAGATTTGAGGTATGTGTACTTGGGTTCTAAAATTCTTATATGCTTTATGCTATAGTGATCACATAATTGTTTGCTCTGATGATCAAATGCTTGTATTGTCTCATGCTTAAATGCTACACATAAATTAGGTGTCACTCCTAAATAAGATTTATTTTTGAACCACTTGTGAACACACTTCATCGATGATATATCTATATGCTTGGAGATCGAAACGTTCAATTAGTTGGATGCTCAGGGGCAAACATGCTTTGATGATTTTGGTTAAATCCAAAGCCAATTGAACGGTATGATGTATGTGTACTTTAAAGTTTAAATGCTCATGTGCTTGTATGTTCACATGTTTTGTAGATCTCGTGCTCACTTATGTACTTGCTTTGACGTTCATATGCTCTCACGTCAACTGGCTTATATGATCACATGTTTCGATGGTCATATGCTCCCATGCCTACATGCTTTAACGATTACATGCCCCTTTGCTCTTTAAATTTCATGCTCGTACGATTCGACGTTTTGATTATTATATGCTCCAACATTCAAATGCTTGGATAATCTCTTTCACACAATCATAGATATTCACTCGTATGATATCCACACACATGTGCACACACTTGGATGCTAATATGTGTATAGGCTCTGGGGCTTAAGTGATCATGTAGTTGGACGTTCGTTCGCTCAAATGCTTTGATAATTTTACTTGATTGCCGAGGTGAATGGTAGATATGAGGTATGTGTACTCGGTTTCTTAAATTCTCATGTGCTTTATAATCTAGTGATCATATGATTGTATGCTCTCTTGATCAATTGCTTGTATTCTATCATACTTAAATGCTACATATAAATTAAGTGTCACTCCTAAATAAGATTTATTTTCGTTCCACATGTGAACACACTTGATCAACGATATATCTATATGCTTGGAGATCGAAACGTTCAATTAGTTAGATGCTCAGGGGCAAACATGCTTTGTTGATTTTGGTTAAATCCAAAGCCAATTGAACGGTATGATGTATGTGTACTTTAAAGTTTAAATGCTCATGTGCTTGTATGTTCTCATGTTTTGTAGATCTCGTGCTCACTTATGTACTTGCTTTGACGATTATATGCTCTCACGTCTACTGGCTTATATGATCACATGCTTTTATGTTTACATCTTATGAAATTCACAAACTTCTATGTACACATACTTTGTTGATCAAACACTTCTATGTTCCCATGCTTTGATAATCGTATGCTCCAATGTCAACATGTTTTGAAGAGAAAGTGTTCACTCTCCTATATGCCTTAATGCTCATATGCTTGGACACCTCAATGATTGGATGCTCCTATGTCAACATACTTCTTTGATGATCACATGTTTTGATGGTCTTATTCTCCCATGCCTACATGATTTAACGATTACATGCCCACTTGCTCATTAAATTTCGTGCTTGTTCCATTCGACGATTTGATTATTATATGCTCCAACATTCAAATGCTTTGATAATCGCTTTCACACAAGCATAGACATTCACTCATATGATATCCACACACATGTCCACACACTTGGATACTAATATATGTATAGGCTTCAGGGCTTAAGTGATCATGTAGTTGGACGTTCATACGCTCAAATGCTTTGATGATTTTGCTTGAATGCAGAGATGATTGGTAGATTTAAGGTATGTGTACTTGGGTTCTTAAATTCCCATGTGCTTTATAATCTAGTGATCATATGATTGTTTGCTCTCTTAATCAATTACTTGTATTCTCTCATGCTTAAATGCTACATATAAATTAAGTGTCACTCATAAATAAGATTTATTTTCATTCCACATGTGAACACGCTTGATCGACGATATATTCATACGCTTGGAGATCAAAACGTTCAATTCGTTGGATTCTTAGGGGCATACATGCTTTGATGATTTTGGTTAAATCCAAAGGCAATTGAACGGTATGATGTATGTGTACTTTGAAGTTTAAATGCTCATGTGCTTGTATGTTCAAATGCTTTGTAGATCTTGTGCTCACTTGTGTACATGCTTTTGACGATCTTATGCTCTCATGTCAAATGGTTTATATGATCACATGCTTTTCTGTTTACATCTTACGAAATTCACATACTTCTATGTACACATACTTTGTTGATCTTACACTTCTATGTTCCCATGCTTTGATAATCATATGCGCCTATGTCAACATGCTTTTAAGAGAACTTTTTCACTTTCCTATATGCCTTAATGCTCATATGCTTGGACACTTCTATGATTGGATGATCCTATGTTAACATACTTCTTCAATGATCACATGTTTCGATGGTCATATTCTCCTATGCCTACATGATTTAACGATCCTACATGATTTCGTGCTTGTTCCATTCGACAATTTGATTATTATATGCTCCAACATTCAAATGCTTTGATAATCGCTTTCACACAAGCATAGATATTCACTCGTATGATATCCACACACATGTCCACACACTTGGATGCTAATATGTGTATAGGGTTTGGGGCTTAAGTGATCATGTAGTTGGACGTTCGTATGCTCAAATGCTTTGATGATTTAGCTTGAATGTAGAGATGATTGGAAGATTTGAGGTATGTGTACTTGGGTACTTAAACTCCCTTGCGCTTTATAATCTAGTGATCATATAATTGTATACTCTCTTGATCAATTGTTTGTATTCTCTCATGCTTAAATGTTACATATAAATTAAGTGTCACTCCTAAATAAAATTTATTTTCATTCCACATGTGAACACACTTGGTCGACGATATATCTATACGCTTGGAGATTGAAACTTTCAATTAGTTGGATGCTTAGGGGCATACATGCATTGATGATTTTGGTTAAATTCAAAGGCAATTGAACGGTATGATGTATGTGTAATTTGAAGTTTAAATGCTCATGTGCTTGTATGTTCACATGCTTTGTAGAACTCGTGCTCACTTGTGTACTTGCTTTAATGATCATATGCTCTCACATCTATTGGTTTATATGATCACATGCATTTTTGTTTACATCTTATGAAATTCACATACTTCTATGGACACATACTTTGTTGATCTTACACTTCTATGTTCCCATGCTTTGATAATTGTATGCTCCTATGTCAACATGCTTTTAAGAGAACTTTTTCACTTTCCTATATGCCTTAATGCTCATATGCTTGGACACTTCTATGATTGGATGATCCTATGCTAAAAAACTTCTTCGATGATCACATGTTTCGATGGTCAAATTCTCCTATGCCTAAATGATTTAATGATTACATGCCCACTTGCTCTTTAAATTTCGTGATCAATCCATTCCACGATTTGATTATTATATGCTCCTACATTCAAATGCTTTGATAATCGCTTTCACACAAGCATAAATATTCACTCGTATGATATCCACACACATGCGCACACACTTGGATGCTAATATTTGTATAGGCTTGGAGGCTTAAATGATCATGTAGTTGGACGTTCGTACGCTCAAATGCTTTTATGATTTTTCATGAATATCGAGATGATTTTCATATTTGAGGTATGTGTACTTGGGTTCTTAAATTCTCATGTGCTTTATGTTCTAGTGATCATATGATTGTATGCTCTCTTGGTCAATTGCTTGTATTCTCTCATGTTTAAATGCTACATATAAATTTTGTGTCACTGCTAAATAAGATTTATTTTTGAACCACATTTGAACACACTTCATCGACGATATATCTATACGCTTGGAGATTGAAACGCTCAGCTAGATCGATGCTCGGAAACATACTTGCTTTGATGATTCTGGTTAAATCCTAAGGTAGTTGAACGGTAAGATGTATGTGTACTTTGAGCTTTAAATGCTCATGTTCTTGTATTTTCACATGCTTTGTTGATCTCCTTCTCACATGTGTACTTGCTTTGACTATCATATGCTCTCACGTCTACTAGCTTATATAATCACATGTTTTAACGTTCACATCTTATGAAATTCACATACTTTTATGTATACAAACTTTGTTTATCATACACTTCTATGTTTCCAAGCTTTGATAATCGTATGCTCCAATGTTAACATGCTTTTAAGAGAACTTGTTCACTTGCCTATATGCCTGAATGCTCCTATGTTAAAATACTTCTTTGATGATCACATATTTTGATGGTCACATGCTCCCACGCCTACATGCTTTAACGATTACATGCACATTTGCTCTTTAAATTTCATGCTCGTACCTTTCGACGTTTTGATTATTATATGCTCCTACATTCAAATGCTTTGATAATCGCTTTCACACAAGCATAGATATTTACTCATATGATATCCACACACATGTGCACACACTTGGATGCTAATATGTGTATAGGCTCGGGGGCAGAAGTGATCATGTTGTTGGACGTTCGTACGCTCAAATGCTTTGATCCACATGTGAACACACTTGATTGACGATATATCTATACGCCTGGAGATCAAAACGTTCAATTAGTTGGATGCTTAGGGGCATACCTGCTTTGATGATTTTGGTTAAATCCAAAGGCAATTGAACGGTATGATGTATGTGCACTTTGAAGTTTAACTGCTCATGTGCTTGTATGTTCATATGCTTTGTAGATTTCGTACTCACTTGTGTACTTGCTTTAACGATCAGATGCTCTCACATCTACTGGCTTATATGATCACGTGCTTTTACGTTCACATCTTATGAAATTCACATAGTTCTATGTACACATACTTTGTCGATCTTACACTTCTATGTTCCCATGCTTTGATAATCGTATGCTCCTATGTTAACATGCTTTTACAGGAACTTGTTCACTTTCCTATATGCCTTAATGCTCATATGCTTGGACACTTCTATGATTGGATGCTCCTATGTTAACCTACTTCTTTGATGAGCACATGTTTCGATGGTCATATTTTCCCATGCCTACCTGCTTTAACGATTACATGCCCACTTGTTCTTTAAATTTCTTGCTAGTTCCATTCAAAGATTTGATTTATTTTATGGTCCTACATTCAAATGCTTTGATAATCACTTTCACACAAGCATAGATATTCACTCATATGATATCCACACACATACGCACACACTTGGATGCAAATAGTTGTATAGGCTTGGAGGCTTAAGTGATCATGTAGTTGGACGTTCGTACGCTCAAATGCTTTGATGATTTTTCGTGAATGTCGAGATGATTTTTAGATTTGAGGTATATGTACTTAGGTTCTTAAATTCTCATGTGCTTTATGCTCTAGTGATCATATGATTGTATGCTCTCATGATCAATTTCTTGTATTCTCTCATGCTTAAATGCCACTTATAAATTACGTGTCACTGATAGATAAGATTTATATTTGAACCACATCTGAACACACGTCATCGACGATATATCTATACGCTCGGAGATTGAAACGTTCAACTAGTTCGATGCTCGGGAACATACTTGCTTTGATGATTCTAGTTATGTCCAAAGGTAATTGAATGGTAAGATGTATGTGTACTTTGAATTTTAAATGCTCATGTGCTTGTATTTTCACATGCTTTGTTGATCTTGTGCTCACATGTGTTCTTGCTTTGACTATCATATGCACTCACGTCTACTGGCTTATATGATCACATGCTTTTACGTTCACATCTTAAGAAATTTACATACTTCTATGTGCACATACTTTGTTGATCATATAGTTTTATGTTCCCATGCTTTGATAATTGTATGCTCCAATGTCAACATGCTTTTAAGAGAACTTATTCACTTGCCTATATGCCTGAACGCTCATATGATTGGACGTTCTTACGCTCAAATGCTTTGATGATTTTTCATGAATGTCGAGATGATTTTTTGATTTGAGGTATGTGATCACATGCTTTTACGTTCACATCTTACGAAATTCACATACTTCTATGTACACATACTTTGTTGATCATACAGTTTTATGTTCCCATGCTTTGATAATTGTATGCTCCAATGTCAACATGTTTTTTAGAGAACTTATTCACTTGCCTATATGCCTGAATGCTCGTATGATTGGACACTTCTATGATTGGATGCTCCTATGTTAACATACTTCTTTGATAATCACATATTTTGATGGTCACATACTCCCACGCCTACACGCTATAACAATTACATGCCCACTTGCTCTTTAAATGTCACGGTCATACCCTTCGTTGTTTTGATTATTATATGCTCCTACATTCAAATGCTTTGATAATTGCTTTCATACAAGCAAAGATATTCACTTGTATGATTTCCATAGACATGTGCACACTCTTGGATGCTAATATTTGTATAGGCTTGGAGGCTTAAGTTATCATGTAGTTGGACGTTCGTACGCTCAAATGCTTTGACAATTTTGCTTAAATGCTGTGATGATTGGATGATTTAAGGTATGTGTACATGCGTTATTAAATTCTCATTTGCCTTATGCTTTAGTGATCATATGATTGTATACACTTATGATCAAATTCTTGTATTCTCTCATGCTTAAATGCTACATATAAATTAGGCGTCACTCCTAAATAAGATTTATTATTGAACCACTTGTGAACACACTTCATCGACGATATATCTATACGCTTGGAGATCAAAACGTTCAACTAGTTGGATGCTCGGGAACATACTTTGATGATTTTGGTTAAATCCAAAGGTAATTGTATGGTAAGATGTATGTGTACTTTGAGGTTTAAATGCTCATGTGCTTATATGTTCAAATGCTTTGTTGATCTCGTGGTCACATGTGTACTTGCTTTGACGATCATATGCTCTCACATGTACGTGCTTAAATGATCACATGCTTTTACGTTCACGTCTTTTGAATTTCACATACTTCTACGTACACATACTTTGTTAACATACTTCTGCTCATACACATACTTCTGCTCATGTGCTTGAAGAGGAGTTATTCACTTTCCTATATGTCTTAATGCTCATATGCTTGGACACTTTTATGATTGAATGCTCCTAAGTTAACATGTTTTTTTCATGATTACATGTTTCGATGGTCATGTTCTCCCATGCCTACATGTTTTAACGATTACATGCCCATATGCTCTTTAAATTTCATGGTCGTACCATGAGACGTTTTGTTTATTATATGCTCCTACATTCAAATGCTATGATAATCGCTTTTGCACAAGCACAGATATTCACTCATATGATATCCACACACATGTGCATACACTTGGATGCTAATATTTGTATAGGCTTGGGGGCTTATGTGATCACGTAGTTGGACGTTCTTACGCTCAAATGCATTGATAATTTTGTTTGAATGCCAAGATGATTGGTAGATTTGAGGTATTTGCTCTTGTGTTCTTAAATTCTCATGTGCTTTATGCTCTAGTGATCATATGCTCTCATGTCCACTTGCTTTGATGATCACTTGCTTTTACGTTCACATCTTTCGAAATTCACATACTTCTTTATACACATACTTTTTTTATCATACACTTCTATGTTCACATGCTTTGGTAATCGTATGCTCCGATGTCATCATTCTTTGAAGAGAACTTGTTCTCTAGCCTAAATTCCTTAATGCTCATATGCTTGGACACTTCTATGTGGATGCTCCTATGTTAACATACCTCTTTGAAGATCACATGTTTCGATGGTCATATGCTCCCATACGAAGTTGCTTTAACTATTACATGCCCACTTGCATGTAAAATTACATGCTCATACCTTTCGGCAATTTGATGATTACATGCTCTGACATTCAAATGCTTTGATAATCGATTTCACACAAGCATAGATATTCACTCGTATGATATCCACACACATGTGCACACACCTGGATGCTAATATGTGTATAGGCTTGGAGGCTTAAGTGATTATGTAGTTGGACGTTCATACGCTCAAATGCTTTGATGATTTTTGCACAAATGCCAAGGTGATTGGTAGATTATAGGTATGTGTACTTGGGTTCTTAAATTCTCATATGCATTATGCTCTTGTGATCACCTGATTGTATGCTCTCATGATCAACTGCTTGTATTCTCTCATGCTTAAATGCTACATATAAATTAAGTGCCACTCCAAAATAAAATTAATTTTTGAACCATTTGTGAACACACTTCATCGACGATATATCTATACGCTTGGAGATCAAAACGTTTATGTAGTTGGATGCTCGGGCACATACATGCTTTGATGATTGTGGTTAAATCCTAAGGTAATTGAATGGTAAGATGTATGTGTACTTTGAGATTTAAATGCTCATGTACTTGTGTGTTCAATTGCTTTGTTGATCTCGTGCTCACATGTGTACTTGCTTTGGCGATCATGTGCTCTCATGTCTACTTGCTCAGATGATCACTTGCTTTTACAGTCACATGTTTTGAAATTCCATATTTCTATGTGCATATACTTTGTTGATTGTACACTTCTATGTCAACATGCTTTGAGGAGAACTTGTTCACTTTCCTATATGCCTTAATGCTCATATTCTTGGACACTTCTATGATTGGATGTTCCTACGTTAACATACTTCTTTGTTGATCACATGTTTCGATGGTCATATGCTCCCATGTCTACATGCTTTAACAATTAAACACCCACCTGCTTTTACAATTTCATTCTCGTACCATTCGACGATTTGATGTTTATATGCTCTAACATTCAAATGCTTTTGATAATCGTTTTCACACAAGCATAGATATTCATTCGTAAGATATCCACACACATGTGCACACACTTGGATGTTGATATGTGTATAGGGTTAGAGGCTTAAGTGATCTTGTAGTTGGAAGTTCGTATGCTCAAATGCATTGATGATTTTGCATGATTGCTGAGGTGAATGGTAGATTTGAGATATGTGTACTTGAGTTCTTAAATTCTCATATGCTTTATGTTATAATGATCACATTATTGTATGCTCTCATGATCAAATGCTTGCATTTTCTGATGCTTAAATGCTACATATAAATTAAGTGTCAATCCTTCATAAGATTTATTTTTTAACCACATGTGAACACACTTGATTGATGATATATCTATACGCTTAGAGACTGAAATGCTCATGTAGTTGAATGCTTGGGCACTTACATGCTTTGTTGATTGTGCATAAATCCTAAGGTAATTGAACGGTGTGATGTATGTGTACTTTGAGGTTTAAATGCTCATGTGCTTGTATATTCACACGCTTCGTTGATCTTGTGCTCATATCTGTACCAACATTGACGATCATATGCTCTCATGTCTACCAGGTTAGATGATCAAATGCTATTATGTTCACATCAAACTTCTTCGTACACATGCTTTGACGATCATACATTTCTATGTACACATTCTTTGATAATTATATTCTCCTATGTCTACACACTTTGAAGAGAACTTGTTCACATACCATAATGCTTATATGCTCGGACACTTCTACGATTGGATGCTCCTACGTTTGCATACCTCTTTGTTGATCACAAGTTTCGATGGTTATATGCTCTCATGTTTACATGCTTAAACAATTACATGCCCACTTGCTTCTAAAATTTCATGGTCGTACCTTTGGATGATTTGATGATTATATGCTCCTACATTCAAATGCTTAGATAATCGCATGCACACAAGTATAGATATTCACTCATATGGTGTCCACGCACGTGTGCACACACTTGGATGCTAATATATTTATAGGCTTTTAGACTTAAGTGATCATGTGGTTGGACATTCGTACGCTTAAATGCTTTGATGATTTTGCTTGAATACCGAGGTGATTGGTAGATTTGAGGTATGTGTACTTGGGTTCTTAAATTCTCATATGCTTTATGGTCTAGTGATCACATGATTGTATGCTCTCATGATCAAATGCTTGTATTCTCTCATGCTTAAATGCTACATATAAATTAAGTGTCACTCCTAAATAAGATTTATTTTTGAACCACATGTGAACATACTTAATCGATGATATATCTATACGCTTGGAGATCGAAACGTTCATGCAGTTGGATGCTCGGGCACACACATGCTTTAATGATTGTGCTTAACTCCTAAGGTAGTTGAATGATATGATACATGTGTACTTTGAGGTTTAAATGCTCATGTGCTTTTATGTTCACATGTTTTGTTGATCTCGTTCTCACATGTGTACTTGCTTTGACGATCATATGCTCTCATGTCTACATGCTTAAATGATCACTTGCTTTTACATTCATATATTTTGAAATTCATAGACTTCTATGTACACATACTTTGTTAATCATACACTTCTATGTTCACATGCTTTGATAATCTATGCTCCTATGTCAACATGCTTTCAAGAGAACTTGTTCACTTGCCTATATGCCTTAATGCTCATATGCTTGGACACTTCTATGATTGGATGCTCCTACATTAACATACTTCTTTGATGATCACATGTTTCGAAGATCATATGCTCCCATGCCTACATGCTTTCACGATTACATGCCCACTTGCTTTTAAAATTTCATTCTCATACCTTTCGATGATTTGATGTTTATATGCTCTGACATTCAAATGCTTTGATAATCGCTTTCATACAAGCATAGATATTCATTCGTATGATATCCTCACACATGTGCACACACCTGGATGCTAATATGTGTATAGGCTTGGAGGCTTAAATGATCATGTAGTTGGACGTTCGTACACTCAAATGTTTTGATGATTTTTCTTGAATGCCGAGGTGATTGTTAGATTTGAGGTATGTGTACTTGGGTTCTTAAATTCTCATATGCTTTATGCTATAATGATCATATTATTGTATGCTCTCATAATCAAATGCTTGTATTTTATGATACTTAAATGCTACATATAAATTGAGTGTCACTCCTTCATAAGATTTATTTTTTAACCACATGTGAACACACTTGATCGATGATATATCTATACGCTTTGAGACTGAAACGTTCATGTAGTTGGATGCTCGGGCGCATATATGCTTTGATGATTGTGCCTAAATCCTAAGGTAGTTAAACAGTAAGATGTATGTGTACTTTGAGGTTTAAATGCTCATGTGTTTGTATGTTCACAAGCTTTGTTGATCTCGTGTTCACATCTATACCTGTATTGACGATCATATTCTCTCATGTCTACATGCTTAGATGATCAAACGCTTTTATATTCACATCTTTTGAAATTCACAAACTTCTACTTACACGTGCTTTGACGATCATACATTTCCATGTACAAATTCTTTGGTAATAATATGCTCCTATGTCTACATGCTTTAAAGAGAACTTGTACACATACCTATATGCCTTAATGCTCATATGCTCAGACACTTCTATGATTGGATGCTCCTATGTTTGCATGCATCTTTATTGATCACATGTTTCGATGGTCATATACTCTCATGCCTACATGCTTTAACGACTACATGCCCACTTGCATTTAAAATTTCATGCTCGTACCTTTGGACAATTTTATGATTATTCGCTCCTAAATTCAAATGCTTAGATAATAGCATGCACACAAGCATAAATATTCACTCGTATGATGTCCATTCACATGTGCACACACTTGGATGCTAATATACGTATAGGCTTTGAGGCTTAAGTGGTCATGTGGCTGGACGTTCATACGCTCAAATGCTTTGATGATTTTGCTTGAATGCCGAGATGATTGGTAGATTTGAGGTATGTGTACTTAGGTTTTTAAATTCTCATATGCATTATGCTCTAGTGATCACATGATTGTATGCTCTAAATGCTACAAATAAATTAAGTGTCACTCCTAAATAAGATTTATTTTTTAACCACATGTGAACACACTTGATCGACAATATATCTATACACTTGGAGACTGAAACGTTCATGTAGTTGGATGCTCGGGCACATATATGCTTTGGTGATTGTGCCTAAATCCTAAGGTAGTTGAATGGTAAGATGTATGTGTACTTTGAGGTGTAAATGCTCATGTATTTGTATGTTCACAAGTTTTGTTGATCTCGTGTTCACATGTGTACCTGTATTGACGATCATATGCTCTCATTTCTACCTGCTTAGATGATCAAATGCTTTTATCTTCACATCTTTTGAAATTCACAAACTTCTATGTACACATACTTTGATGATTATACATTTCTATGTTCACAATCTTTTATTATTGTATGCTCCTATGTCTAAATTCTTTGAAGAGAACTTGTCCACATGCCTATATGCCTTAATGCTCATATGCTTGGACACTTCTATAATTGGATGTTCCTACATTAACATACTTCTTTGATGATCACATGTTTCAATGGTCATATGCTCCCACGTCAACATGCTTTAGCGATTACATTTCCACTTGCTTTTAAAATTTTGTTCTCGTACCTTTGGACGATTTGATGATTATACGCTCCTACATTAAAATGTTTTGATAATCGCATGCACACAGGCATAGATATTCACACGTATGATATATGTGCACATGTGCACACACGTGGATGCTAATATATGTATAGTCTTGGAGACTTAAGTGATCATGTAGTTGGACTTTCGTACGCTTAAATGCTTTGATGATTTTCCTTGGACACTAAGGTGATTGACAGATTTGAGGTACATTTACCTGGGTTCTTAAAATCTCATGTGCTTTATGCTCTAGTGATCTCAAGATTGTTTGCTCTCACGATCAAATGCTTGTATTCTCTCATGCTTAAATAATACATATAAATTAAGTGTCACTCCTTCATAAGATTTATTTTTTAACCACATGTGAACACACTTGATCGACGATATATCTATATGCTTGGAGATCGAAACATTCATGTAGTTGGATGCACGCACACATGCTTTGATGATTGTGCTTAACTCCTAAGGTAGTTGAACGGTATGATGCATGTGTACTTTGAGGTTTAAATGGTCATGTACTTGTATGTTCACTTGCTTTGTAGATTTCGTGCTCACATGTGTACTTGCTTTAATGATCATATGCCCTCACGTCTACTTGCTTAGAAGATCACATGCTTTTACATTCACATCTTCTGAAATTCACATACATATATGTACACATACATTGTTGATCATACACTTCTATATTCACGTTCTTTGATAATCGTATGCTCCTATGCCAACATGTTTTGAAGAGAACTTATTCGCTTGGCTATATGCCTTAATGCTCATATGCTTGGAAACTTCTATGATTAGATGCTCTTATGTTAACATACTTCTTTGATTATCACATTTTTCGATGGTCATATGCACCTATGCCTACATGCTTTAACGATTACATGCCCACTTGCTTTTATAATTTCATGCTCGTACCTTTCGACGATTTGATGTTTATATGCTTCGATATTCAATTGCTTTGATAATCGCTTTCACACAAGCATAGATATTCACTTGTATGATATCCACACACATGTGCACACACTTGGATGCTAATATGTGTATAGGTTTGGAGGCTTAAGTGATCATGTAGTTGGACATTTGTACAATCAAATGCTTTGATGATTTTGCTTGAATGCCGAGGTGATTGGTAGATTTGAGGTATGTGTACTTGGGTTCCTAAATTCTCATATGCTTTATGCTCTAGTGATCACGTAATTGTATGCTCTCATGATCAAATGCTTGTTTTCTCTCATGCTTAAATGGTACATATAAATTAAGTCTCACTCCTTCACAAGATTTATTTTTTACCCACATGTGAACTGACTTGATTGACGATATATCCATACGCTTGGACACTAAAATGTTCATGTAGTTGGATGCTCAGGCACTCACATGCTTTGATAATTGTGCCTATATCCTAAGGTAATTGAACGGTAAGATGTATGTGTACTTTGAAGTATAAATGCTCCTGTGCTTGTACGTTCACATGCTTAATTGATCTCGTGCTCACAAGTGTACTTGCTTTGACGATCATATGCTCTCATGTCTACTTGCTTAGATGATCACATGCTTTTATGTTCACATCTTTCAAAATTCACATACTTTAATGTACACACGCTTTGATGATCATACATTTCTATGTTCACAAGCTTTGATAATCGTATGCTCCTATGTTTACATGCTTTGAAGAGAACTTGTCCACATACCTATATGGCTTAATGCTCATATGCTCGGACACTTCTGTGATTGGATGCTCCTATGTTAACGTACTTCTTTGATGATCACATGTTACGATGGTCTTATGCTCCAATGCCTACATGTTTTAACAATTACATGCCCACTTGCTTTTATAATTTCATGCTTACATGTTTGGACGATTTAATGATTATATGCTCTTACAATCAGTTGCTTTGATAATTGCATGCTCAAAGTACTGATATTTACACGTATGATATCCACGTGCACATGGGCACACACTTGGATGCTAATATGTGTGTAGGCTTGGAAGCTTAAATGATCATGTACTTGGATATTCGTACACTTAAAAACTTTGATGATTGTGTTTAAATCCTAAGGTAGTTGAACGCATGTGTACTTTGAGGTTATTTTGCTCATGTGCTTGTATGTTCACATGCTTTGTGGATCTCGTGCTCACGTGTACTTACTTTGACAATCTTATGCTTGTATGTCTACTTGCTTAGATGATCACATGATTTTAGTTCACATCATTTGAAATTCACATACTTCTATGTACACATACTTTGTTGACCATACACTTCTAGGTTCACATGCTCTGATAATCGTATGCTGCTATTTCAATATGCTTTGAAGACAACTTGTTCACTTTCCTATATGCCTTAATGCCCATATGCTTAGACACTTCTATGATTGGATGCTCTTACGTTAACATACATCTTTGATGATCACATGTTTCGTTGGTCATATGCTCCCATGCCAACATGCTTTAACTATTACATGCCCACTTGCTTTGAAAATTACATACTCGTACCTTTCGACGATTTGATGATTACATGCTCCAACATTCATATGCTTTGATAATCCCTTTCACACAAGCATAGATATTCACTCCTGTGATATCCACACACATGTGCACACACTTGGATGCTAATATGTGTATAGGCTTGGAGGCTTAAGTGATCATGTAGTTGGATGTCTGTTCGCTCAAATGCTTAGATGATTTTGCATAAATGCTGAGGTGATTGGTAGATTTTAGGTATGTGTACTTGGGTTCTTAAATTCTCATGTGATTTATGCCCTAGTGATCATATGATTGTTTGCTCTCATGATCAATAGCATGTATTCCCTCATGCTTAAATGCTACATATAAATTGTGTCACACGAAAATAAAATTTATTTTTGAACCACATGTGAACATACTTGATCGACGATATATCTATATGCTTGGAGATCGAAACGTTCGTGTAGTTGGATGTGCGGGCACATACATGATTTGATGATTGTGGTTAAATCCTAAGGTAGTTGAATGGTAAGATGTATGTGTACTTTGAGGTCTAAATGCTCATGTGCTTGTATGTCCACATGATTTGTTGATCTCGTGCTCACATGTGTACTTGCTTTGACAACCATATGCTTTCTCAAGTCTACTTGGTTAGATATTCACTTGCTTTTACGTTCACATCTTTTGAAATTCACATACTTCTATGTACACATACTTTGTTGATCATACACTTCTATGTTCCCATGCTTTGATAATCGTATACTCCTATGTCAACATGCTTTGAAAACAGGGCCGGCTCAAGGCCTAGGCAAGTTAGGCCTA
Source organism: Quercus robur (assembly GCF_932294415.1). Taxonomy (NCBI): domain Eukaryota; kingdom Viridiplantae; phylum Streptophyta; class Magnoliopsida; order Fagales; family Fagaceae; genus Quercus; species Quercus robur. The sequence continues at coordinate 28,260,988 of NC_065534.1, read as the reverse complement.
GGCCTAAGGCCTCACTAAAAAACAAAATTTTTCTTGAGAAAAAAGGCCCCATTTTTTTTAGTTAAAGGCCCAAATTTTTATAAAATTATATATATTTTTTAAAGGTTGCACTTTTTTTTTATTAGTGACAGGGCCGGCTCAAGGCCTAGGCCTAAGGTCCCACTAAAAAACAAAATTTTTCTTGAAAAAAAAGGCCCCATTTTTTATAGTTAAAGGCCCAAATTTTTATAAAATTATATATATATATATATATATATTTTTAAAGGTTGCACTTTTTTTTATTAGTGATGTACAAATTTTATTATTAGTTTACAAATTGTCATGTTATTAATCACAAAAAAATGTGATATAAACATTCATTAGTTAAATTGTTGAAGTTCATCAATGAAAAACAATATCACATTATATTTTGAACATTTTATAGTACTTTTAATTAGCGCATTTTTCTTTTTCATTTCTATTAAGACTCTCAAGGTACAAGATAACCTTAACTCAATTGAAACCCTAAAATATTTCAAAAAGATGTTGCAAATGTGTTAAATCATCAATTATAGATTAATCTCTCCCAATAGTTTGAGACTTTGATTTTTGTAAACTAATATCCTACAAAACCATACACCAAATAATATATATATATATATATATCTCTTAAAATCAAAATATAAAATTAAATATTAGATTACAACTTTATTTAACTATGCATAGTCTTATATCCAAAATAAAGTATCTTTTTCAATCGCAATATATTTTTATTTCTTTTTATTAATATTTATAATTCAACTATGATATTCAATTCTCTATATAAAATTAACATTAGTCTAGTTGGTATTATTTATGTATTTAATGTATCAAATTAACCTTAATTTAATTAGTATTAAATAATTTTGTTTAATTAATATTTACATATTAAAGGCCTCGCATAAATTTTTCGCCTTAGGCCCCAAATTATGTTGGGCCGCCCCTGTTTGAAAAGAACTTGTTCACTTTCTTATATGCCTTAATTCTCTTATGCTTAGACACTTCTATGATTGGATGCTCCTATGTTAACATACTTCTTTGATGATCACATGTTTCAATGGTCGAATGCTCCCATGCCTACATGCTTTAAGGATTACATGTCCACTTGCTCTTTAAATTTCATGCTCTTACCTTTCAACGTTTTGATTATTATATGCTCCTACATTCAAACGCTTTAATAATCATTTTCACACAAGCATAGATATTCATTCGTATGATATCCACACACATGCGCACACACTTGGATGCTAATATTTGTATAGGCTTGGAGGCTTAAGTGATCTTGTAGTTGGATGTTCGTACGCTCAAATGCTTTGATGATTTTGCTTGAATGCCAAGGTGATTGGTAGATTTGAGGTATGTGTACTTAGGTTCTTAAATTCTCACATGCTTTACGCTCTAGTGATCACATAATTGTATGCTCTATTGATCAAATGCTTGTATCGTCTCATGCTTAAATGCTACATATAAATTAAGTGTCACTCCTTCATAAGATTTATTTTTTACCAACATATGAACTGATTTGATTGACGATATATCTATACGCTCGGGCACTGAAACATTCATGTAGTTGGATGCTCGGGCACTCACATGCTTTGATGATTGTGTTTATATCCTAAGGTAATTGAACGATAAGATGTATGTGTACTTTGAGGTTTAAATGCTCCGGTGCTTGTACGTTCACATGCCTAGTTGATCTCGTGCTCACATGTATACTTGCTTTAACGATCATATGCTCTCATGTCTAATTGCTTAGATGATCACATGCTTTTATGTTCACATCTTTCAAAATTCACATACTTCAATATACACATGCTTTGATGATCATACATTTCTATGTTCACAGGCTTTGATAATCGTATGCTCCTATATTTACATGCTTTGAAGAGAACTTGTCGACATGCCTATATGGCTTAATGCTCATATGCTCGGACACTACTGTGATTGGATGCTCCTACGTTAACGTACTTCTTTGATGATCACATGTTTCGATGGTCATATGCTCCCATGCCTACATGTTTTAACGATTACATGCCTACTTGCTTTTATAATTTCATGCTCTTATGTTTGGAAGATTTGATGATTATATGCTCTTACAATCAATTTCTTTGATAATCGCATGCTCCCAAGTATGGATATTCACACGTATGATATCCATGCGCACATGTGCACACACTTGGATGCTAATATGCGTGTAGGCTTGGAGGCTTAAGTGATCATGTACTTGGATATTTGTACGCTCAAACATTTTAATGATTGTGCTTAAATCCGAAGGTAGTTGAACGATAAGATGCATGTGTACTTTGAGGTTATTTTGCTCATGTGCTTGTATGTTCACTTGCTTTGTTGATCTCGTTCTCACATGTGTACTTACTTTGCCAATCATATGCTTACTTGTCTACTTGCTTAGATGATCACATGCTTTTACGTTCACATCTTTTGACATTCACATACTTCTATGTACACATACTTTGTTGATTATACACTTCAATGTTCACATGCTTTGATAATCGTATGCTCCTATGTGAATATGCTTCGAAGAGAACTTGTTCCCTTGCCTATATGCCTTAATGCTCATATTCTTGGATACTTCTCTGATTGGATGCTCCTATGCTAACATACTTCTTTGATGATCACATGTTTTGATGGTCATATGCTCCCATGCCTCCATACTTAAATGATTACATGCCCACTTACTTTTTATAATTTTATGCTCATTCATTTGGACGATTTGATGATATATGCTCCTACATTCAAATGCTTTGATAATCGCATGCTCACAAGCATTGATATTCACACATATGATATCCATGCGCATATGTGCACACACTTGGATGCTAATATGTGTATAGGTTTTGAGGCTTATGTGTTCATGTACTTGGACATTCGTACGCTCAAACATTTTGATTATTTTGCTTGAATGTTGAGGTAATTGGTAGATCTGAGGTATGTGGACTTGAGTTCTTAAATTCTCATATGCTTTATGCTCTAATGATCACATGATTGTATGCTTTCCTGATCAAATGCTTGTATTCTCTCATACTTAAATGCTACATATAAATTAAATGTCACTCCTTCATAAGATTTTTTTTTTAACCATATATGAACACATTTGATCGACTATATATCTATACGCTTGGAGACCGTAATGTTCATGTAGTTGGATGCTTGGGCACACACATGCTTTGATGATTGTGCTTAACTCCTAAGGTAGTTGAACGGTATGATGCATTTGTACTTTGAGGTTTAAATGCTCATGTGCTTGTATGTTCACATGCTTTGTTGATCTTGTGCTCACATGTGTACTTGCTTCGATGATCATATGCTCTCATGTCTACTTGCTTAGATGATCACTTACTTTTATGTTCATATATTTTGAAATTCACATGCTTCTATGTACACATACTTTGTTGATCATACACTTTTATGTTCACATGCTTTGATAATCGTATGCTCCTATGTCAACATGCTTTGAAGAGAACTTGTTCACTTGCCTATATGCCTTAAAGCTCAATGCTCGGACACTTCTATGATTGGATGCTCCTACGTTAATATAATTCTTTGATGATCACATGTTTCGATGGTCATATGCTCCCATGCCTACGTGCTTTCATGATTACATGCCCACTTGCTTTTAAAATTTCATGCTCGTACCTTTTGATGAATAATGTTTATATGCTCCAAAATTCAAATGCTTTGATAATCACTTTCATACAAGCATTGATATTCACTCGTATGATATCCACACACTTGTGCACACACTTGGATGCTAATATGTGTATAGGCTTGGAGGCTTAAGTAATCATGTAGTTAGACGTTCGTACGCTCAAATGTTTTGATGATTTTGCTTGAATGCTGAGGTGATTGGTAGATTTAAGGTATGTGTATTTAGGTTCTTAAATTCTCATATGCTTTATGGTCTAGTGATCACATGATTGTATGCTCTCATGATCAAATGCTTGTATTGTGTCATGCTTAAATGCTACATATAAATTAAGTATCACTCCTAAATAAGATTTATTTTTAAACCACATGTGAACACACTTGATCGACAATATATCTATACATTTTGAGACCGAAACGTTTGTGTAATTGGATGCTTAAGCACATACATGGTTTGATGATTGTACTTAAATCCGAAGGTAATTGAACGGTAAGATGTATGTGTACTTTGAGTTTTAAATGCTCATGAGCATGTATGTTTACTATCTTTGTTGATCTCATTCTCACATGTGTGTTGACTTTGACGATTATATGCTCTCATGTCTACTTGCTTAGTTGATCACGTGCTTTTTCGTTCACATCTTTTGAAATTCACATACTTCCTTGTACACATACTTTGCTGATCATATACTTTTTTGTTCACATGCTTTGATAAATGTATGCTCCTATGTCAACATGCTTTGAAGAAAACTTGTTCACTTGCCTATATGCCTTAGTGCTCATATGCTTGGACACTTCTATGATTGGATGCTCCTATGTTAACATACATCTTTGATGATCACATGTTTCAAAGGTCATATGCTCCGTGTGCACACACTTTGATGATGAAATGTCTATTGGCTCGAAGGACGTTCGTGCGCTTAAATGCATTGATTATTGTGCTTGAATGCTAAGGTGATTTGGAGATTTGAGGTGTGTGTACTTGGGTGCTTAAATGCTCAAAAACCCATATGCTTTTAAGGTGTAATGATCACATGCTTGTATGCACTTGTGCTTAAATCCTAAGGTGATTGGATCGTAAGATGTATGTGTACTTGGATGCTCAAATGCTTATCTACTTGTATGTTCACATGCCTTGTTAATCACGTGCTCACTTATGTACTTGCTTTGACGATAATATTCTCACATGTCTTCCGGCTTTCATGATCACATGTTTTTGGGTTCACATACTTTGATGTTGACTTGCTTCTATATTCACAAGCTTTAATGATCACATACTTCTATGTTCACATGCTTTGATGATCGTATGCCCCCATGTCTACATGCTTTGATGTTTACTTGTCCACTTACCTATATGCCTTCGAGCTCATATGCTTGGACACATTGATGATTACCTACCCCTATGTTGAAATGCTTTGATGATCTTATGCTCACATGCATTGATATTCACATGTTTAATATCCACACACTTGGATGATGAAATGTCTATTGACTTGATGGCTAAAGTGAACGGTTTGATGATTATATGCTCCTACATTTAACTGCTATGATAATCGTATGCTCTCAAGCATTGATATTCACTTGTTTGATTTCCACACATATGTGCATACACTTGGATGCTAATTCGTCTATAGGCTTGGAAGTATAAGTGATCGTGTTGTTGGACATACGTGTGCTCAAATGCTTTAAAAATTGTGCTTGAATACTGAGGAGATTGGGAGATTAGAGGTATGTGTACTTAGATGCTTAAATGCTCATATGCTTGTATGCTCTCACAATCACATTCTTGTTTGCTCTCATGATCAAATGCTTGTATGTTCTCATGCTTTATTGATAACATGCTCACATGTGTACTTGCTTTGAAGATCACATGCTCACATGTCTACATGCTTTGGTGATCACATACTCCAATGTTTAGATGCTTTGATCTTCAAATTCATTGATGATCACATGCATCGATGATCTTATGCTCTCATGCCTAAATGCTTTAACAATCACATGCCCTCTTGTTGTATAACTTCATGCTCATACGCTTGGATGATTTGATGATTACATGCTTCTATGTTTAAATGCTTTGATAATCACTTTCATACAAGCATTGATATTCACTCGTATGATATCCACACACATGCACACACTTGGATGCTATTATGTTTATAGGCTTGGAGGCTTAAGTGATCATGTAGTTGGACATTCGAGTGCTTAATCGCTTTGTTGATTTTGCTTGAATGCTAAGCTGATTCGTAGATTTTAGGTATGTGTACTTACGTTCTTAAATGTTCATATGCCTATATGCTCTAATGATCACATGTTTGTGTGCTCTCATGATCAAATGCTTGTATACTCTTATACTTATGTTCACATGTTTTAATATTCACATACTTCTATGTTCACATGTTTTGATAATCGTATTCTCCTATGTCTTCAAGCTTTGACAAGAACATGTCCACTTGCCTATATACCTTAATGCTCATATGCTTGGACACTTTTATGATTGAATGCTCCTATGTTAACATGCCTTGTTGTTCACATGCATTTAAGTTCACATGCCACGATGATAGAGTGCTTCCATGTCTACATGCTTTGATAATCGCATGCCCACTTGCCTGTATGCCTTCGAGCTCGTATGCTTGGATGCTTTGATGATCAAATGCTCACATGCATTGATATTCACATGTTTGATATCCACACACATGTGCACACACTTGGATGATGACATGTCTATTGGCTCGAAGGCTAAAGTGATCGTATAGTAGTATGTTCATGTGCTTAAATGCATTGACGATTATGCTTAAATGCTCATAAGCATGTTTTTTTCTAATGATTAAATGCTTGTATGTTCACATGCTTTATTGATAACCTACTCACATTTGTCTTTGCTTTGATAATAACAAGCTCATATGTCTACTTGCTTTAACGATCACATGCTCGTATGTTAACATGCTTCTATGTTCACGTGTTTCAATTTTCATATGCTCCTATGTCTACATGCTTTGATGATCACATGCCCACTTTCTTTTATGCCTTCATAGTCTTACGCTTGGACGCTTTAATTACCCGCTCCTATGTTCAAATGCTACGATGATTGCATGCTCACATGCATTGATATTCACAAGTTTGATATCCACACACATGTGCACACACTTTGACGATGAAATGTCTATTGGCTTGAAGGCTAAAGTGATCAAGAAGTAGGACGTTCGTGCACTTAAATATGTTGACGATTGTGCTTAAATGATGAGGAGATTAGGGGAATTGAGGTATGTATACTTGGGTGCTTACATGCTAAAAAACTCATATGCTTGTATGCTCTCATGCTCACGTTGAAATTACAAGTCACTCCATAAGATTTATTTTTTAGGCGTAAATGCTCTTTTCGTCCTTACATTTTGGGGTCATTTCTATTTTGGTCCCTACATTTCTATTTTACCACTTTTAGTCCCTAATCCAATTAACGCTTGTTATTTTAGTCCTTTCCATCACTCAACTAACAGAAAAAGATGACGTGGCAAACGGAATGCATTCTTGACACAATAAATGCTGACGTGGCAAATAAAATAATAATAAGAAAATTTATTTATTATTTTATAAATGCCAAGTCAGCATAAAATAATGATAAAAAAAGATTTTTCATTTTTTTTCTAAATCTTTTAAAAAAAAATGAGATAATTAAATTAAAAAATTTTATTTCTTTCATTATTTTTTTCTGAAGAACATGTTCATGTTCCTTGGGTTCATCCCCAGAAATTTTCTTGAGAAACAAACACACAAAGAAGCCCAAAAAATTCAACTCAAAAAAGAAATCATAAGCTCAAAAAAGAAATTCAGTCCTCATTTTCAATCCCAGCAAAATCATCAAATCCCTAAGCCATAAGCCCAGACAGTTCAAAACCAGAAAATCATCAAATCCCAAAAGCCACAACCCACACTTCTTCAATCACCAAACTCACATTGAAACCCAAAACCCAGCCAGGACAACTTCGTCACCTAGCAACCCAGAATCTAGCAACCACTTCAACAACATGATCCTCTCACACACCATCTCTGCCACTGCAGGCTTCACCTCCACCAAATTCTCCACCATCGTGAGCGTGCTATACACCGCAGCCATCTCATCGGGATCAGAAGCCATCTCATCGGGATCGAGATGGTGGGTGTTGGGTTCGACTGGGTTTGTTGGGATCTGATCGAATCTAGGTTTAGAGAAAGAGATGGCTTCTCCACCTCTCTCACGCAAAGCGAAGCCGATACGATCGGCGAAAACCCCTCAGTCCTCGCCGTGTTGGAGGCCCATCGTCATGAGCTTCACACCACTCGGTCTCCACAATTTCTTGGCCTCAGGAACCAGCGCGGTCTCTGGTCTGATTCCGATTACGGCTCCGATGTCCGATTCCGCGTTTGTTGGGAATTTCACATTTTGAAATTTCTTTTTGTTTTTTAAGTTATTAACTTGTTGTGGTATTCGAAATTTCTTTGATTATGGTTTGGTTTGGGAGTGGATGAGTTGGGTGCTTTGCTGGATTTCTATTCTTTGGATAGTTTGGTTTGGGTGTGGTTTCATGTGGGTTTTCCTGTGTTTGCTCTTATTGATGCTCTTTGATTTGGTAATGTTCTTTTTTTTTCTTTTTTTTCTGTGGGGTTGATGTTCATGTTCTTTGATGTTCATGCTCTTTAACTCTGGGTTTACTCTTTGATTCTGGGTTTGATGTCGTTGCTGGGTTTATTTCTTGATTTAAGAAGAACATTGAAGAACAAGTTCTTATGTTCTTAGATCTGTAATTTTTTGTTTTTAATTTTTTTTATTTAATTAAAATTAATTTAGATGCAGATTTGGCATTTTTTAAAGTCAAAATAGATTTTTTTTAATTATTATTTTAATGTGCTGTTTGCCACGTCAGGTTTTCTGTTAGTTGAGTGACGGAAAGGACTAAAATAACAAGCGTTAATTGGATGAGGGACTAAAAGTGGTAAAATAGAAATGTAGGGATCAAAATAGAAATGACCCCAAAATGCAGGGACGAAAATAGTATTTACGTCTATTTTTTAACCACATATGCACACACTTCATTGACGATATATCTATATGCTTAGAGGTTGATACACTTACGTGATTGGATGCTCGGGCGCTCACATGCTTTGGTGATTGAACGGTAAAATGTATATGTACTTGGATGCATAAATTCTCATGTGCTTGTATGTTCACATGCTTTGTTGATCACGTGCTTGCATTTGTACTCACTTTAACGATCATATGCTCACATGTCTACTTGCTTTGTTGATCACGTGCTTATATTTGTACTCACTTTAACGATCATATGTGCACATGTTTTGATGTTCACATACTTCTATGTTCACATGCTTTGATGGTCTCACACTTCTATGTTCACATGCTTTGATGATTATATGCTCCCATGTCTACATGCTTTGACGAGAACATGTCCACCTGCCAATACACCTTGATGCTCATATGCTCGAACACTTTTTTGATTGCATGCTCCTATGTTCACATTCTTTGTTGATCACGTGCAACTATGTTTACATGCCTCAATGGTATAATACTTCCATGTTCACATGCTTTGATGATAACATGCCTACTTGCCTGTTTGCTTTCGAGCTCATATGCTTAGACGCTTTGATGATTACCTACTCCTATGTTGAAATGCTTTGATTATCGCATGCTCAAATGCATTGATATTCACATGTTTGATACCATACACATGTACACACGATTGGATGACGAAATGTCTATTGGCTCGAAGGCTAATGTGATCGTGTAGTAGGACTTTTGTGCGATCAAATGCATCAATGATTGTGCGTGAATGCTAAAGAGATTAGGAGATTTAAGGTATGTGTACTTGGGTGCTTAAATACTCGAAAACTCATATGCTTGTATGCTCTCATTCTTAAATGCTCTCATTTAAATTAAAAGTCACTCGTTCATTAGATTTCTTTTTTAACCACAAGGGCAGTCACTTGAATGTCGATATATCTATATGCTTGGAAGTTGATACACTCATGTAGTTAGATGCTCAAGCGCTCACATTCTTTTATGATAATCGTGCTTAAATCCTAATGTGATTGGACGATAAGATGTATGTGCACTTAGATACTTAAATGCTCATGTGCTTGTTTGTTCACATGCTTTGCTGATCACGTGCTCACATGTGTACTTGCTTTGACAATCATATGCTCACATGTCTACTTGCTTTGATGATCTCATTCTTCTATGTTCACATGTTTTGACATTCACGTGCTTCTATGTTCGTATGCTTTAATGATCACGCACTTCTATGTTTACATGCTTTGATAATTTTATGCTTCCATGCCTACAAGTTTTGCCAAGAACATGTCTATTGGCCTATAGGCCTTAATGCTCATATGCTCGGATACTTTTAAGATTGCGTGCTCCTATGTGCACATGCTTTGTTGATCACATGCTGCTATGTTCACATGCCTTGATGATAGCTCCCTTGTCTACATGCTTTTATGGTCACTTACCCACTCACCTGTATGCCTTCGAGCTCATATGCTTGGACCCTTTGATAATTTCCTATTCCTATGTTGAAATGCTTTAATGGCTACATGCACACATACATTGATATTCACATGTTTGAAATCCACACACATGTGCACACATTTGGTTCATGAAATGTATATTGGCTTAAAGGCATAAGTGATTGTGTTGTGGGTCGTACCTGCGCTCATATGCTTAGACGATTGTGCTTGAATGCTGAGGACATTGGGAGATTAGAGGTAGGTGTACTTAGGTGCTTAAATGCTTATATGCTTGTATCCTCTAATGATCACATGCTTGTATGCTCTCATGGTTAAATGCTCACATTTAAATTAAGAGTCACTCCATCATAAGATTTATTTTTTAACCACATGTGCACACACTTGAATGATGATATATCTATGTGCTTAGAGGCTGATATGCTCATGTAGTTGGATGCTCGGGTGCTCACATGCTTTGATGATCGTGCTTAAATCCTATGGTGATTGGATGGTAAGATGTATATGTACTTGGATGCTTAAATGCTCATGTGCTTGTATGTTAACATGCTTTGTTGATCACATGCTCACATATATACTCGCTTTGATGATCATATGCTCACATGTCTACTTGGGTTGATGATCACATGCTTCTATGTTCACATGTTTTGATGTTCACATGCTTCTATGTTCACATGCTTTGAAGATCACACACACACATACTTTAATTATCTTATGCTCCCATGTCTACATGCTTTGACGAGAACATGTCCACTTGCCTATATGCCTTGATGCTCATATGCACAAACAATTTTATGATTGCATGCTCCTATGTTCACATGATTTGTTGATCACATACTTCTATGTTCACATGCCTCAATGATAGAATGCTTCCTACATACTTTGATGATCACATGCCCACTTCCCTGTACCCCTTCGATCGCATATGTTTGGATACTTTGATGATTACCTGCTACTGTGCTGAAATTATTTTGTTCACATGCTCACATGCATTGATATTCACATGTTTGATATTAAAACACAAGTGCACACACTTGGATGACGAAATGTTTATTGGCTCAAAGGCTAAAGTGATCATGTAGAAAGATGTTCGTGCACTCAAATGCGTTAAGGATTGTGCTTGAATGCTCAGGTGATTGGGAGATTAGAGGCATGTGTGCATGGGTGATTAAATGCTCATATGCATGTCTACTCACATGAACACATGCTTTGTTGATAACCTACTTCCATTCGTATTTGCTTTGTTGATAACATGCTCACATGTCTACTTGCTTTGATGATCACATGCTCCTATATTCACCTGTTTTGATGTTCACGTGCCTCAAAGATAGTATGCTCCCTTATTTACATGCTTTTATGATCGCATACCCACTCACCTGTATGCCTTTGAGCTCATATGCTTGGACCCTTTAATGATTACCTACTCCTATGTTGAAATGCTTTAAAGATTACATGCTCACAT